>NC_058497.1:22614579-22916829 GCF_020382885.2 Scatophagus argus | reverse complement strand
TTTCAGCACAGATACTACTGTGTGATCACAGAGATCATATAGTGGGAATATTACAGGAATACCACAGACATGTGTCTCTCTACATGTTGCTACATGCCACTGTGATCATGGAGGTGACACAACTCTACAGACTCTACACAGACTGCAATATCATACAGAAGTCAGTATTTAAAGAAACTAACAGAAGGCTGGGACTGCGAGGGAAAAGGAGCAATTACAAATCTGTCTGCTAGTTAAGCAACATTGACAGCACCATGGATTTGCTGATACACAGTCGAGGTCGTGGCCATAGATTTGAATGTGCACCAACCTCAGTCTGATAAAGGATCAATGAGTCAAGCAGATAAGACAAACGCATTCAGCCAAACAAACCCTCGGCCCCTGCACTCTCTTTTCTACTAGGGGCTGGAGAGGAGGGAGTTAGCAGGTTAACAAGGGGGATGCATTTTAGGTTTTTCTCTAACAAGGATGATGAACCCCCCCCTCCCCACATTGTCCCTCAAATTGCCTGCTGGCACTCTGCCACAGGCTCACTAAGGTGCTTCAGAATGACCGCAGACAGGAAATCCCACTGGGGTCCTCATGAGCCTCCTAAACACCTACTGGAATCGAAGCTTTAGGCATGAAACCACAATTAAAGGCAAGAGCACTTTCCCTGATGTTCTTTGAGCATAACATCTTTTTCCCCTCCTCTGTGCATGTCCATGCTGGTGCTCCATGGCCAAAAGTTGGCATAGAGTTGCCGCTGAGAGAGTTGTGTGCACTCAGCATAACTGGCTCTTTTTACTGCTAGTTAGAGCTAAGGATCCATGTCGTGCTGCTCAATGTCCCCACATGCAACTTCATTGCTGACTCTCTGCACATCTGAACAGCAAACATGATGAAACATCTGTCAGTTTTTTCTTTTCTTTCTTTTTTTTGGGGGGGGGGCTTCATAAATGCCAAATCAGGTAAGGTGAACAGGAATATTTTTTAGACTGAAATTATGAAGTTAGCTCCCATTCAAATTGTCAGTGGGAAAGAACATTTCTCAAGAGCATCCTCACATATAATGTAAAATATATCTACGATATATAACTAAAAATAAAATCATTTGTTTTCTATGTGTGTTGTTGATAGACACGGTTGTCCCACACAGAGAAAAAGGAAACATGAGATTCTCCTCTCTGGAGAAAAAATATCTGATGGTGAAACTTTGGCTCAGAAAATGAAAAATGTCTGTGATGGAGCAGCATGAGTCCAAGAAAGGAGAAACCAGAACACGTCAACAGAGTTTCATCCTGAGTTTTAACATGCTCACACTCCTGGTGAGGCTCTGAAACAGACTCAGGGAAAGCAGCAGCTTCGACTTGACTGGATTTCCAGGTAGCCTTGAAGCTTACAGGGACTCATCTGTTCATGCAGGGCTAGTGCAGTCACTCTGCCCCAAAGAAGTGGTGGCATTTCTCCACTGACACGCTGGTAGTATTTTAGATCCGTTCTAGCTCAGCCTATATATGAACATAACTCCCAGCTTGCTTTAAAGAGCAACACATACATGCTCCACATGCATTTACATCATTTTCCTAGTAAGAGGTTTCCAGCTCCCACCACTGAGGCTCTGTGGTCACAAGTCTTGTACCTGCTGAATTCTCTGTGGTGCATGAAAAACATTGTAGGCCCTCATCATTGGAGGCTTTGTTGTTACTAACACGCTAGCCTCCCTGGAAATTCTCTACATTCATTAAAGTTTCACTTTGTTTTGCTGGCATAGTGCTGTTTGCTGCACCTCAGTGCAGCAGCTGCTCCTGTTTTCCTGCTCATCTAATCACAGGCTGACTTTGAACACCTTGGGCAGCAGGTGAAAACATTTAATGGGTAACCAGGCCTTCAAGCTGACCTCAGCCCCTAAAACCTGGTTTTCAATGTTGAGCGATTGTTCAGACCGGCAGGAATTTTTGAAATTGCACTGCACAGCAAGAACTTTAAAAGCACAACCATATTTGATGGTGAACAGGAACATGGCTGTCGAAAGCATACTTATGGGTACTTAATGATATTTTAATTTTTATCTACAGTCCCAAACATTAAGACAAAAAAGACATGGAATATGTAAATGTAATCCTGAAAGTCTTTCTTTTTTAATGATGTATACTTGAAGGAATATACACAAGCAGCACAAAATGAATCATAAACAGCACATAAATGATGAAATTTCTTCTATTTGACCAACAGAACGTAATATGTTTATGTCATATTGTGAAGAAAATAATGTTTTCACCTCTGAGTGAAACCGAGTTTAACTATTTTGGGTATCTGAATAAAGCATTTGTCAGTTGAGTCCACGTCATCTGATGACTATATGAACATATTTTAATTAATTGCAGCAAATAAATATTCATACTTTGATGTTTTCAGCTGTTTCTTCATATAAATGAAATAAATATTAGAGTGTATAAAGTAAAATGAACACTGCTTGTGATTCATAAACCTTTTTCATTCATACATCACATTTTTAACAGTATGTTTTATTCAGCAGAGCTCACGAAGAGTAATCGATGAGCATGAACATGGTTTCTTAAGTTTATTAATATTTATGTGCTGCTGCATATTCTGTTATTCACAATAATTATGTCACAGGCAGAAGAGAGAGAGAAATGCATCTGTGATGTACGACTGTTTGATTTGATGAAATTAGACAAATAAGATTTCTCATTAGAAACTTATTATCTTCAAGATGAGTTTGGTGAATATAGAACATGTGATGAGTTGTTTCAAAATTTAAGACTTTGATATGAAAAAAGTGTAGGGGAATGAAAATTTATATTCAAAGATGATTCAGACCTCATATTTAGAAAAATGAAAATGCAAAACTCGACTGCACTGATGTGCATACATATATGATCAAAGGTGGTCAGTGTAGAAATTAAAATTAGATTTATTTGACTGAGAGGCAGAGGGAACTGAAAATCAAGCTGAGATATGCAGTTTGACTGTTTTAGCGTTTAAATTCAGAAAAATGGCATGATTAAAACATTATCTTTCTTGGCTTTCTCTACTGAAGAATGAGAGGAACCTTTACAACCCTGTTAAATTGGAACATTTGATCTGGAAAACCTTGACTCAGAGACTGAGGAGCAGCTGTTGTTAATCACATTAGGGTCCAATATTGTGATTGTTCGCCTGTTTGGAATTTGTCTTTGAATTTGCTCATTAAATGTCATTGTTGCAAAATTGTTGTTTGCTAAAGATCATCAGTGTGTCTTTGGCCATCATTTGGTATTTGATAACAACATCATGAAAACTGAACAGGGTCCTTTTTGAAATTGGTGTGTACAAAGGTTGCCCTCTGTCTTAAATGCCTCATTCCTCATCCCAGTAACTGTAACATAAATGTCTGGGTGACCATTACTGTTATTGATGGCCTTGATGGGGGTCATTATACATGCTGTGGGCAGCATATGCTCTTCCAGTGCTCTTGAAAGTCCTGCAGGGTTTAAAGAACTCCTGGAAGGGCATGTCTCTAGACCCCAGTATTTACACCAAACCAATTATGTGCCTCTGTTTTCATTTTGTTTTCATTTTTCAGTTGATAAATCTAAATGGTGCTTTTCTCATTATGAAGGTGTGAAATCGACTCGACTGAACTGTGCAAGAAGAGGCTACGGGATATCAATAGAATTACCAAGCGACAGAGAATGGAGAAATGTGTCATAAACAGTATAGTAAAATTGAACTATTATTAATACATATTATACATGTGAAGCTGTGATATTGTATGTTACAACTGAGCAAACATTTCACCATTTTAAATATCTAGCTTCACAACTCCTTTTAAAAAACACTCTAACACCACCATTAGATTTGTGCAATGTCTCAGCTTGTGGATGGATTGCGGTCCCCACAGCATGGCTTGGATCACCAAGTCTGGCTTGGATGATCATTCAGCTATCAGGTCAAATTTTGAATTTGCCCAGTGCTTTATGACTAAATACCTGCAAAACTAATAACTATCTCACCAGCCTCAGCTGTGCATTGTGATTGTGCTAATTAGCAACTTATCATCTAATTCTTGATCTAGATCTTCTGTTCAAAACTGGCTCAGTATTGTTCATGGAAATGTAGCCCATTGAAAGGTTTGAAAAGGTTTCCAACAAAATTTTAAAATTAAATTAAAAATAAATCTTGTCTCTTGACTAATGGACTAATTTCTTCCAAATGTCTGAGATCTTACAGAAAAACAAGAGCTACAGAAAACTCCTTTGCACAGATAATATCATCATTACTAGACATCAAAACAGAACACATTTCACTGGGGGCGAAATCTATATCATAAAAAATGCCTTCTGCACTCCGATTTTGTTAAAATGTGGAAGCAACAATAATTCATGAAAGCTGTCAGTCATTTCTGGATAATGTTGCTGTGCCTGCTTTCACGGTTGCTGATTTTCAAACACTTGTTCCATTGGAGAAAAAGACATTGCAATTTCAAGCTACATTTATCGCCAGCGACTTAAAAAAGCTGTGATGTTGTCATGAGTGATCGCTGTTTAAGCAGGGATTTGCTGACGCGCCTCAAGCATCTGTTTCTCTCTTCTTTCTGAGCAATATCCCCACTTTTGATTGAGACGTCAGAGGTAAGCAATCCGCTGCTGACTAATGGACGGCGCTGGAGTGAAGATTTGGAGGGGTTTTTCAATCTGAAGTCCAATAGGGAAAAGGATAAGGCAAGCATGGTCCAAAAGTTTTGTGGTAATGTGCTTTCCCTTAACTGTGCGAGCCACATGCAGCTGTTTAGTATACATTTATTCATAGGCCTCCTCACAAAAACATAGGCTTTATGGAAAAAAACCCCAACATTTTGGGAGGATTTAATTCGCTTTTTCTTTAAACTTTAGAACAGCAGCTCAGCTTTCTTTGTTTTTCCTTTCAGTTTCAATTGTAACATACAATCCTGATTTTTCTCAGAAGTGCATAAATGGACTAAATGGAATAAAAATTATTTTCAATTTACCAAAATTGAAAACACACAAGAATGTGGATGTAGGACATGGATTACATCAATACATAAGATACAAGGACATGCTTATATGTGGAACTTCAGTCAGAAATTTTGGGACAGTCTTTATAGAATCATTTCAGCTTCAGCACCTCAGACTTTGATATTCATATATTCATCCGACAGCACCTTTAAAAGAAACAAGATAAAAAATATAACCCACAAGAAAAGTCAAATCACAAAGGTCAAGCCAGCTCTTTACTATAGTGCTGGTTGTGCCGACGCTCACTCTTCCTAATGCCACAGAGCTCGGACAGCTGATCACGGTTGAGCATTGTGCGAAACTTTAAGCAACTGAGAATAATCCAGCCCATTGGTTCTGGCAAGGGGACCTTTTCAAGGTGTTAAAGTTCATTCAAAAAAACAGGAGAGATACAGGAGAATTGTGACCCTGGGAGCCAGGAGACCAGGAGAGGCCAATGAAAAACGGGATTCTCCATGGAAAGTTGGGAGAGTTGACAAATATGAGATGGGCTAATGCAGCTACAGCGACAGTTTCTGCAGTTTGGCTGACCAAATCCAGTAGCAACATAATGAAGCAGTACAGAGTTGCAGAATAGTCAGAATGGCTACAGCACTTCTAAGAACAGCTTGCTGTTAAAGGTACACTATGGACTGACCACCAGTATTTTTTCTCCTGCTTACACATATGGAAGCATCTACATGCACGCAAGTATGTAAGAAAGGCCGATACAAATTCATACTGATATTTTTGGTCAATTCCACAATGTAGCAGCAGTGCACCAGCTAGAGAAGAAGAAGATTGCTAGCAAGTACACATGGATGTAAACAAAGCAGGCATTTGTTTTGCCAGTGTTTTATGAGGAAGTAAACACATTCAAGAGTTTTGATAAGTCTTAAGAACACTCACAGTGTCTTTTCGTGAGTAAGAGTGGATGGAAAAAGAAAAGGAAACCTTCCGATATACAAACAAGGTATGAGGTGTCACGGAGGTAACAAATTACCGCATTGTGTTACGGTTGATTGGTGCAGGAAGAATGTCAGCCGAGACCCCATCAGGCCCTGAGGCTTTTCTGTGCTGCAAGCTTCTATACGCATTCACTTCTGCAATGAATGTTGGCTTCCTCGCCATCCCAGTATGTAGAAGACAATGTATTAAAAGGTGTCGAAAGTAACGCCCACGTGGGCCTACAGCTCTCTGCTGCTGGGTCAGTCAGTTCACCTCTTCAGCTGCCTCCAGTGTCCAGCTTCAGATGGTGATTTGGGAAGGTGTGAGGACCTTAAGGTTTGTCTGTAAGAAACATTGCATCAACTCCATGGTGCGCAGTGCAAGCTCAAGGCAGGTCAGTTTTGGTGGTATAATAAAAATGGTTTATCATAAAGATTACAAGGAGTGAAATATACTACTAGATGAATTGTAATGACATTATAGATTGATTTCTTTCAAATTTTCATCAGGACTTCTTGAATGTTGTGGACATATCTGGAGAAGGTCTAGTTGTTATGCTGCTATACTTATACTGCTAAGCTAATGAAGCAAATTTGTAGGTCTTTCCCTTTCTCCTTTAGAGGTGTGCATATAAATCCAGTCACATGAAGTCGCTGTGCTGATATTGTTTTACACAACGTTCTAGAGAATAAATTCCCACAGCTGGCAGCAGTAGTTGTCCTTGTCTCATTCCTCATTATCCACAAACACAACGCAGCACAATGGACAGCGTTTGTAGCAAAATGGGGGTGTTAGGCCAGACATAAGGACAACAGACTTTGAAGCTACTTAAAGGCAAATCAGTTGCTCTTTTACAAGAGAACAAGGCAGACACTGTTGGTGTTGTACTGTCGAACAAGTCAGTCATAGTTTGCTTAAACTGAGAAAATAAATTTCATTCTGTCCTCTGAAACTAGTTAGTTATTAGTCATTTACACAAACCCCAGCTAATTACCCTTCTGAGCTTGTCTGCATAACTTGCACATTATTGACATTTACAAATTGTACACCTTTTTATTATGTGCAGTAACTGTATTGTTAAAGCTCACAGGTAAGTATACACTGCAAAGGCCCAATGACAATGAATGTCTTATTTAGCTAGTTATGGAGATTTATCTTCACTACAGATAATAAAAGTACCCTGCTGTCCACAGAGGATATACTCATCCAGATGTTGGTGACAGTTGGACATTTAAACCAAATGACATTTTGGGTTATTTAGAATTCTGTGGTGTAGGACCTCTGTGCATGGTGCTCTGCACGGTTTGTATAAGTAAAATTACAGTACCTCATTAAAATCCTTAAAATGACAATTATTCTTTGCCCCTCATTAAGAACTTGTAAGTGCACTGGGGGTTACCTGAGCACATTCCATTACAACAACTGATTCAGTAAAGCGAATACAAATAAAGACTTTTTATCTAATGACACTTTAGCATATGCTTGCTTGATTTTTGGTACAGCCCACTGTGAAGAAAAATGTCCAGGAAGTTTTACTTGCTGGTCTTGCTCAATGAAGAGACAGAAGAACACCACTTTCATTAGGATTAATCCTCTGTGGACCATAAATGTCTGCGCTAACTTTTATGGCTGTCCCTCTAGGAGTTTCCACATATTTTTCTGACTAGCACATGAAAAATGCTATTAAAGCTTAAAGGTAAAATATTAGTAGATGAAACTGTACCCAGTAACCCTAACAAAGAGAAAAGAATTTTCTCTTTTACACAAAAATCTCACATTGTATTTGAAGAGCTTTAGTAATAGAGGCGACCCAGTGGGCCTTCCTTGTGGATGTCCTTGTGAACTGCCAAACACAGGTTTGTTAATGGCTGCATTTCACACTGGTGTTAAAGCCCTGCTGCTCTGCATGCTTGCTGGCTTACCGGACCCCGCATACATAGGAACTTTTATTGCTGCTCCTGCTTTGACAAGTGAAAATGCCTGCATCCCTTGAGTACGTGAGCCTTCCCCATTTCAAAACCAGTTTTCTCTCCACGCTGTCTTTTTGAATGTGTTTTGTAACATCAACCATATGCAGTTAGGTTTAATATGCCCTTTCTAATACTTCACTGATCCTTTTAGTTGCTTACACAAATGAGATGTGTGTCTCCACAAACAGTATTTGTTTGTACATATACATATGTTTGTAATAATGGACCCACAGATTTGTCTGGCTGAGTTTTACAAGCTAAAAGAGCTTTACTTATGTTGTTTTGGAAATAATTTAAAATTAATGCCTCTTTTTTCTCTAGCAAATGCACGGTGGGAGATGCAACTCATAACTCCTGATCTAACAACTGTCAGTTTAAAAAACAAAAAGAAAATTTAAAAGAGAACTGCACAACTACGAGGATGTAATGGATGTGACTGCTTGTGTTATTGAATTTGATGCTCCTTCTGCTGGTCATTATTGGTTTACGCACAGGCATTTGTTTCCTTAATTGCAATACTGAGATAGTGGGAGTCCAGCATGATTAATTATTTCCCAAAAAAGGACTCAGAACACTAGGGAGTCTGCATAGTTTAAATACATTTAAACTAACCACAGATCGGCATAAAACATGAGCTGCGAGCGTTCAAAAAATTAACAATCAAGACAGCGTGCTTTAACAGCGTGTGTAATTTCACAATGAGCTTTGAGCTTTAGAAGTTACAAAAAAATTAACTCATCTGTGCTGGATATGTGAAGTGCAGTGGTTAAAGATACACGTAGAAGGTCTTCTCAGTGGGAGGCTCTTTGTAACAAATACATACAACTCGACTTTCAAGGGTATTTGGGTAGCAACAGTTGGATATTCAGGTGTTAATAATTAGGTTGTCCCTTTTTATGTAATCTATTGTCCCTCTTGACCAATTCCTGAGTGACATTTTAGTGCAGGCACACTCTTGTTATACAAATATCCTGCCTCCTGTGAAGATGGTCACAGAATGTGTCATTTCAGTTTGAATGGGGCGTATCTTTTGCATGCACCATGTTCATGGCATTCTGGACGATTTCGAAATAAATGTCCACTTATGCTGAATTGAGGAGAATTTCTCTTTTCATGGCTTTCTTTGGTAATGTAAAGTCACTCTGTTCTTTAGTGTTTGGAGACTCTCACTCTAATAACACACAATGTAATTGCTTCTTTTGGCTCCCTTGCCCTCTCAGGTAGATTTTATGTTTTCATTTTCTTGTAAAACAAATGATCACTTTTGGTTCAGTCTGGAGTTTTATAAGTTGCTGACCTCCTGCTTGAGCCAGGATTTCCTGAGGTTGCAACACAGTTTAGATACTTCGCATGGGCTTCAACTGTTATTCTTATTTAGACAACTAAATTTCTAGAATCATCTCCTGCTGTACCAAAAATTACTGTGTGTGCATGTGTGTGTGTGAACATAAGGTGAATATTACAACAATTGTTCTTCCAGCTAACAGCTCTTTTAAAGTAATCATAAAAATGCTTTTTTGATAAGTGCATGAGCGGCAACATTTGCAATCCGAAAGAGGTGTGACGGTTCCCAAGGAGTGGCAGATTTATCCTCCCCTGCCAACATAACTGAGGCCCTATTTTCTTGTTCAGTGAAGTGGAAGTGGTTGGTTCAGCGCTGTTTGCCAGTGTAATACCAAACAGATCTTATACAAACACAATTAGAGCAGTATTTGGTTCTGTTGTGCATAAAATTGATTGACACTCGGAAAGTAGCATTAGCAAGATGCATTCTGCAGTTCTCTGAGCTATTGCTTTCTTTATAGGAGAAAGGAGAGGTTGGCCCGCTGCGTAGGTGAAGACTTATCCTCAGAGCTGCGGGTTATTATGCTGAAAAATAATCTGCCAGCCCCCAGGGGTATTAGATTTACAGACCAGACCAAACCAGACATCCAAAATTTTGTTCAGTTCCTACTGAATCATCTAACCCCCAAAAAAGCACAAACATACAGTACATAAAAATATGGTGAATTCTTGGAGTCAGGTGTGCACCGTATGCAAAAGTGTACACATTACTATAGACCTTTACAAACACATGGACATAAGACAGAGCAGTTTTCGAACAATGCTCCGTTCCTCACACATTACGCTGCTTCATTTCTTCACTGCACAATTTGCATTGTGTGAGGCTAGAAGCCCCCTACAGCTGGTTTCTTTGATGTCGATCTGCAGTTGGAAATAACCCACTGATACGTATATTGATTGCTGTGAACAACAAGCTTACCTCCAGCTGCTCTGTGTTTCTTTTCCTTTCTTTCTTTCCTGAACTTAATCTCGATATTGATATTTTGGATAAAAAACAGTCAGGGCTACAAAGCAAAGACATGCTTTTAATGGCTGAATGAAATGGCATTTCTGTTGGTGAATACTGTTTTCTTGAAGATTTTGAAAGCACTTTGTTCCCCAAATATAAATGGATGTGAGACTGAACGTGGTTTTCTGTGAGTTTATAATTTGATTTCATCAATTTACTGTCGACACTTGTTTGATGTTTTAGGGAGCTGCTTATTCTACTGAGGGTGGCTGTTTTTTGTCAAGTTATTTTTCATGTCAAATTCATATTAATAAGTTATTAAGCCTTGTCAGAACTTAAACTGCTCTTCCCTGAACAACCTTGGGCTTCATTAACATTTTGAACCTTGGGTATGTTTTCTTCACACTTCATCGACTCTCTCCTTTGGTGCTTGCTCAAACTTTTATTTTTGTCCTTTTTGAGCTTCAGTGAAATGACTATCCACTGAGAGCAGGAAAGAAGTTTTCTCATGAGCTTTTCCTCCCACAGGTGTTGTAAAAACAGTTCTGCTCTGATGATTATTTATGCACTGTAAAAGCCTACACTGTAAGAATGAAGCAAGAACTTCTCACGTAATTGACACATCAGCTCCAAAGTCTGTCACAGTGTTGAAATATGATGGAACGTGCTGCTGCTTTTTTTTCTACTAAATATTATGGGACTTTTTAATTTGCATGATGGAATTGTGATATAGTGAAATGTAGGGACAGTATCCAGGCACAATTACCAGTTTTAGAAAAGGAGAACGCTTCAAAAGTAGGCAAGGACTTGTTCGCTTCGGGACTTGGTAAACGATGGCCTTTATACCCTCCAGTTAGATAACTTATGTTTTGAGTTGTTGTGGACGTGCTTTGTGAAGTGCCTTCTCACATGGCGAGTGAACCAAATGACGAGGGGAAAAACAGAAGAATTCTGGCTATTTAAACTTATTTGGCCACTTATCGGTCAAATCTAGCGTGGGCACTCAAACATCAGCTTTACTCATTTCCACCAAATTAGTTTTGCAATAGCGCAAATAGTTCAGGAAATCTGACATATTTTTGTTATGTATGTATTGTTTGTGTTTGTGAGGAAAAGATAGTTTTGAATTATGAATGAAACCTGAAAGTTTAAGGTTAACAGTTGAAAGTGGAGAAAAGAGACAGAGAGATGGGTCTCATCACACTGGATCATCAGATTAGAATCACACCTGGGAGTGTCTGGAGTTTTATGTCTTCATTCTTAGCAACCGGTGTGCCATACTGATGTCTACGGTAGACAAGTACATATTAAAGCAGCTGGTGCTGCTTGGATCTTTCAGCTCAATTTCGGCACTCAAATGAAGAAGGCAGTCTTGCCATTTCCGCCAACAAATCCCCTGGTAATGTGAAACTTATCTCAACTCAAATATTTGCCTGTAGATGCTGTCAAGGAGAGTAAAGAGGCAGGAGATGATGAGAGACAGCTCTCTGCAGGCCACTCTGTTTGCTCGATACTCATGGGAAGTCCTGATACACACAAGTCAATAATGGAGGAAGCACCGAAGCAGATGTCTGCTCTGTGAATGAGGCTCGTCTGTCCAAATGTCTTTCATTTTCAAAATACTTTCAAGCAGTCTTAAAGTACTGTGTCACCTAAATTATTCTAATCATTCTCATTAGGTTTTATTTGAGGTGGCATATTTGAGCCTCTACTCTGAGTGATTTGCACTGATTTCTAGGATGTGTGCAGACACACTAGATATTGTGGACTTTGCACAAGAAGGGCACATAAATCTCATGGTTATGCTCACATCAACTTCTTTTTCCACACCAGTAAAACATCACCAAAAACGCTCAGTGTGCTTCTGCTGGTCAGGAAAAAAGAAGGACGCACCACCGAGTTGAGGCTCCCTGCCGCAGGTTAGCTTCTGTTTTCCCTCAAATTTTTTTGTGGCCAAAATATCTCAGCACTTCACATTCAAAGTGTTCTTCAAAAATCGTCCTTATTATGTCACCACTCTCTCTACTTTTTTATTATTGTTTTTTTACACAGTAAGACACTATCATATTTCATACGTATCTAGACTTTTTACCGTGGAAAAATCATCTCATTCCAATGATTTACAGTTTCTTTCATGTGAAGAACTATTTGCTAATCAGCTTACCCTGCTTGATAGCTACCTAACATTAGCTTGTCAGCAAACATGACTGTAGATGTTTATAAACTGTTGCTATAATTAATTAGTGTCATAACTCAGAGTTCAAGCTGCGTAAATGTGTAAACATTACAGTTCATTTCTTTAAATAATTTAAATAAAGTGTGGAATTAGAATGCTTTTTTGGAACATGATCATGAAGATATATTTATTTTAAACAGAAACTATTAATTATAAGACAGGCAAGCCTGTTCTCCCTCCTGATTAAATTAAATATTAATTTAGGTCAACAGCACAACACAAACAGTGTCCTTGTTATTGTAAACAGATGATGTTGTAGGACATTTCGTTGAAACATAACTTATCTGATGAACACAACAAACAAAATTCCATTTCATTTGAGGAAGAGGATATGGATGAAGGGCGGAGGTAAATTATGTTTTCTGGTATTTAGCTTGAACCTCTTAATGTCCGGTAAAATACTAAAAAATCTTATAACTATCCACTGGTACATACAAAGAGAGTCATTTCCATCCCGAGGTAGTGCATCCAAATAAATATGTGTATTATGTTGTATGAATAGTGACAGAGACAGTGTATTTATTCGGCCATATGCTGTTGTAAAGAAGATCTCTGAATGAGGATGGGATTAATGCTCTCACATCTTTGCTCAGGAGACACAACAGCTCTAAAATGAGCTGCAAACCATTTGATGAATCATTCATGCAGTCAGACCGATGCATTTAGTGGTAGGGCACTCACTCCTTTAAGACCCCCCTGAGGGTGACTTCATTTGTTTAGTTTGCTTTTGTTGAAAGGCTGTGATATTCTACAGTAAGAGCTGGCTAACAGCTGTCCAGAGGTTCAGAGATATCGCTGTGGCAGCTCAGGCTGTTCCTCCATCATCTTTAAAATAAGACAGGACAAGAAGATGTGTATGGGAGTATCCACCTTAAAAGAGAGGATGAAAGAGGAGATATTGATTTATGGCCTCCTGCAGCTTCCCTCCCTCATTTATCATTCTGTCCCTGTGCACAACACCATCACTCCACGGCAGGAGCTTCTCTTCCTCTCCGTGCAGCTGGCCACTCATCCTCATGTCTGGGTAACAAGCTGTGTGCTCTGCTCAGACCCCCAGCAAACTCCTCCAACCTCCTTTCTCCCCTCTTCACTGTCACACTCTCACACCCAGAGACGCACCGTGGCAGGATTACTCACAGCAGCAAAGGCTCGGAAATATGGCAGAGCCAGATATGTGCAGACGAATACCTCCTGTCAAAGACCATCACGGCGCTTTTAAGTTCGCAGTTCATTAACAGAATGCGCTGTTTGTCAGCCGATTTGTTTTACTTAATGTTCGCCTTTTTGTGCATAATTAAATTATCAGTTTCCCAAAGAACCCCGTCATTCCGACCAGAAAATGTAGCTCAGTGAAGATTTCACGTAATGCTCATATTTGCACATGTGACCTTTCAGAGAACAGGGCCGACTTCACAGGCTGCTGTACAAGAAGTAACAAGCCCTTGAAACAAGTGTCAGCTCCTTTTATTATTCAGCAAAGCAACGTGACAGTTGCACCTGTGTGATTCTGGCTCATCTCATCATGCTGAAGTAGTCTGATGCTAATTAGCATCATTTCTCACCACGGGAGGTCTAAATAATTTAATTGCTCAACTTCACTGCTCCGTTCGCAGTGCTAGTTCTCTAAGAAGAATTTATTATTTGCTCAAATTTTAATGACCACCTTTGCAAAGTCAGACATGTTTAGTGCATTTTTTTGTTGCTGCATTCTTTAAAAAACAT
Source organism: Scatophagus argus (assembly GCF_020382885.2). Taxonomy (NCBI): domain Eukaryota; kingdom Metazoa; phylum Chordata; class Actinopteri; family Scatophagidae; genus Scatophagus; species Scatophagus argus. Next base: position 22,902,660 of record NC_058497.1, on the reverse strand, counting down.
TTTGTGTTTTATTAATGCATTCAAACAAAGAGATCTACACAACTAGCTGTTTATGAATATTCTAATCAGGCTTTGCCCTTTAATAAGGAAAAAAAAACAAAACAGCACAGCCTTTAGTGATATGCTGTCAAGGAAAAAAAAAAGAAATGTTGTAAAACTGTTCTGCGTGCGCTTTTTGGATTCCTTGTCGTTGTCAAGCTTCTGTTTTTAGAAAAGACAACACGATGACATGAAGCGAAGGGAAGTTATTGTTTTGTTTTTCTCTCGGGTCACTGATGAAAACGGGAGAGTCGTGTCAGCTTGACTTTGCCGTTTGAATAAGTTCCTCCTCTTCTTTCACGGTGGATGGCAGTGACTGGGGTCATCTGCCCTTCACCCTTGCAACGGTTTCATGAAACTTCGCCGCCTCCCTCACCTAAGATTACCATTGCCTCTCATCTTCTCTGAATACGGTCCTGCAGCATAACAACAGCACATTCTCATTCCATTCCCTTTCCCTTCCTTCAAGGCCCTCACAAAGTCAACCACAATTTATTCACAAGGGATGGACTCATCATCGCTCTGGCCTGCCTCTCTGCGAGCCGCGCTCTGCATAGGGATAACAGAGCCCTGCTGCTCATTCGCATGCAGCTGTTCGTACTGCTATTTCATACATCTTCACTCTGAGTCACAGATCCCTGGTCAGTCAGTGTAAATTAAAAACAGCAGCTGCATTCAGATGAATGGGCAATTAATAATTCAAATAATACCAAAGTGCTAAATGCCTGCATTTCAGTGGGATATTACATCCTTTCTGCATCAGTCTGTATATCCAGTCCCATAATGATTGTGCTCTGGGGACAACATTTTAAGTGTTGCTTCTCCCAAATGACAAAACCACATTATCTCTTATCTAAGGGATAGTTTTGGTTCTATTTGCCCAGACTGGCTTTCTTTAAAATGATATTTTTCATTTCTGTGAGCACATCAACTGAAAATCCAATCACCCTCATTGTGCTTCGGCGGAAGGTGAAGTTTTTCAAAACTTGGGCGAATAAACCAGATATATCTGTGTGGGTATATACTGCAAGCAATGAGTGAGAAAACATTTTCAGGTTTTTTTTTTTTTGTAAATTGCCAAAACTGACCTTTTAAATTGCTTATTTCATAGGAAAATCAAAATGTCTGAATCATTCAATCTTCTTTGTATTTGCAATTCGCAGCCACAGCCGACTTGCCATGCAGAATATAACAATGTGTTTGAAAAACTGTTTGTGAGTAAAGTCTGGCGGTACGTGTTGAACATCAGCTGCACTATAGAAAACACAATGGCTTTACTCCTTTTGACTATGCAGACAGACAACAGAGGAATTTCGAGCAACCACTGGGCTGAGACCCTTGTCATCATTTATTTACCTTTACAATGAGGTGGAGTTGTTTTCATCTTCTATGTGAATCGTTGAGCCAAAAGAAGAAATGCAACTTCTCCCCAGGATTAAACCCTCTGGTGAGCATTGAAAATGCTTTCTGTTATGTTTGCTATGATCTCATATTAAAACAAATCATACTATGTTCACGAATGTATTGTCTGAAAAAAAATCTTCTCATGAACATCATCAGAGAACAGAAATAAAATGTCAAACATATTTTGCTTTTTATCTTTACTTTGTATTTGAAGACTGAACTCTGCAATTTTGTGCTTGCATGGCTCAATCTGAGCGTTGCCAGTTGTTCATATTTCAGTCTGAATGGTATCAACCTGGGCCAGCAGCTGCTGCTCGTGGATTTGCTGTGTTGGCTGACTGATTCCAATGCAGGAAAAAAAAAACAAAACACCCAGATCTTCCACTAGGTTGTACTTACCCACATCATGCCCACCCCCCCGATTTGGTGAGTTTTATGTCCTTCAAGAACAATTCTAGTCTGACTAATGAAGCCAAGCTCATTCAGAGGCACCCAGGCTGCACAAATTGAGCGCAGCATCCTTTTCATTCCATCTTCCTCCAGATTCTTGTTAGAATTTACTTTTCTTGGTGCACTAATGTGTGACTGGGTGCGCTTTTTTGACAGATTCCTTACCCCAAAACGAATATGTTTGCATTTGTAAAATGAAAATCTTCATTACAAAGGGATAAAATACCAGCTCCCACTTTGCCTCTTATACATGATTGAACGGTTGTTGAACAAACACAGTCCAAGTAGTATTTTCCAGCTAAAATGATGTTGTTGTGAGCGAATCTGTTTCAAAGGTATGGTTCATCCTGTCCACGGCGCAGCTGTCTCTGGGTGATGGAGAACATGTGTCTGTGGCCACGCGTGCTGTTGAGTGCTCCAGATCACCCGCTGCAGGCGTGACCTTCCCTCTCTTGCTGCTTAACCTAATCAATTATGGTTCAGAACAGAAGCCAAGACGGAGGGGAGACAGAAAGCCTGCGACCTTGTCAGAGCCCTGAGGAGACTGTGAATAATTCCCTTTGAGCCCCATAAAGAAGGTTTCCATGGCAGGAGGAGAGGAGCAAAGGTAGAGATGGAAGCTGAAAGTAAGGTACAAAGGCAAGATGAGGAGCCTCTCGATAGACTGAAGAAACCACAAATCTGAAAACCAAGGCAACTATCTGGGTCTTGTAGTGTCAGGTAGATTCAAACATTTAAAGTACCTGAAGTATTTCTGCTGTGACTGTAACCAACCTCGACCTGCCTGACAGTAAGAAAAGTTGTTTCAGCAACCTTCTGACCTGGGTCAAGCTTGTTTACAGGCGCTCACACATAGGCTGCTATGAAACAAGGCGCATTAAAAACACATTTCATAACATAAAATAATGATCTGTTGTGTTAAAGTGCAGTTTATCCATATAACATATGTGTTTTTTTCATGCTTTGTGTTTATTCTTTATTCATGTGTAGCTATAATTCATCATGACCATGCAAGTTCACATATGTTGGATCTGAATCTGAAGATCTGTTGGATCCCTGCTTTAATTACTTAATTACTCTCCTCTGTGATCCTGATTTGTGACAATTAAAGGCCACCTTAAGCTGTGCCAGAGATCTTTAGATGTTTAGTGAGGACACTCCACGCTTCATTGGCTACAATAAACATAGTTAAATAAGCAACCAATTTAGCTTGTGTGGCTGCACCTGAAAGTAACCAATTTGTCACTCTTACAAACATAAACACCTTCAAACAATTTATTTTGTTAATTATTTTTTTTTAATTTATTTATCACTTTAATATGGAAGTTCACATGATGGATGCTTTCCTGATCTTCTCCTGCCATAGTATTTTATCTATTAATAATGTTAGTATTAATATGGCTATGTCAGTTGTAAACACCAGCAACGGTTTATTGCAGATGCTGACTTGATGCATTGAATTCTGGGATGGGATGATGTGCTGAGGAATGTGAGTTTAGATTAGTTTTCATCCCAGGAGGTGAAGTTTAAAGTCCACCTAAAAAATGTGTTTTACTTATTGTCACTTGACTTTCGCTGTGCAGAATGATGTATGTGCAGCTTTCACACCAGTCGGCCGTTTCATCTGCTGAGGGCGAACGTTTCTCTGTGCTCACCTGAGATCATAGTTGAAGACGACGTGCACGTACGAGCATGGCTTTTCGACATCACGATTAATATGAAGCCCAGTATGCAACTGAGACATGTGTTCAAAGTAAAATTCTGAAAAATGAACTCCTGATTCTTAATATGCCAAAACAATTCCAGTATCACCTATATAAAATTATTCAGTCTATAATTCTTTAAATGTCGTTAAAAATAAACCATTACTCATTCAGAAAAGCCTTTCTGAACCTACAAGCGCTTTTTCTGTAATACTTATTTCACACTCAAGCAGCTGCGCACACAGTTACATCTGGAAGCTGCCCAGTGCAACCACAGTGTGTGCTGAGATTAACACTGAGGGCTCCGGGGAACCGTTTTAAGGACATGCCAGTGGTTTGTGTTGAAGGAATCAGCTTGGGGGCCACCAGCCACCATCTTTATGTTTGGATTACATCACCCAGGTATAACATAATCATCTGTACTGCAGTGCTCTCCATTCTCCTTTTCTGCATCATTTTATATGCCGCTTTGCCACGCGAGTTTATGGTTTACACAGCAGTTATTCATTTGAACTTGTTTAGCTGAAGGGTCGGGTGGTAATGCAACTAGAGCTATTTCTGCAGTTCATCTCTGCATGAATTTTTGTCTTTAGAGCAGCTTATCACCTTTCACAGCAGTATTACAACCTGAGGAGGCCACAGTGTTGAGTCTGCATTACTATGAGACACGTTTCTGGATCCCCTACAGTCTAGTGGGTATTTTAAATCACCAAAGTGTCTTTTGAACTGACAAATGCAATATAGCAAATGATGCAGAGTGACACACAATATAAAACACATTTTCATACATGCACAAATATAATGCACAAGATCTGTGTGCTGTTACTGTTCAGCTTCTCTCCTGTGCAGCCTGCCACTTTCAGTTGGGATCTGATCCCGAGTCGACTGTAAACTTCACAGATAGAGTATGCATGTCACCCTTACGACCCTGACCTGAAGAGCTGCAAATCAAGCTCAAAGACTTTTATTAGGAAATGAGGATGAAGTCTCCCATCTTCAGAGGCTTTTCCACACTGCCAAAAACAAAGGACCAGAATCGCTGCTTGTATTCCCCTTTTCACCGTGTGAGCCAGCATGACAACCTGCTGCCTTTTATGTGGTATGAGGCAACACACAGAACCACACGGCAGTAAGCAGCTCAGAGGTTTGCCCCACTGACTGAAGACTTCATCCCATTTTTATACTCTCTGATATGTCTCTGGTCCTTTGTTTGGAGCTTCACAAACATTCCTCTACAGATTGACGAAAAACAGTCAGGTACAATAAAACGCAGTGACCCATTTCAGGAACTTAGTATTGGGTGTTACCTCCTGTGGCGATCAAGATGTCATCCTGCCCTCTGCTTTACCCAGGAAGTTATTTATGATGGGGCTATATCAGCAGGTTCACCAGCTCATTGTTTGGTCACTATAGCAGTACACAACTAAGGCTACAGACTAATTACACCAAGTATAAAGTAAAAGTATAACATTATCTCACTGTTACTGCAAAGCATACACAATTTCCATCACACCATCAGAATGCTAATCATAACTTCTCAAGTCAACGTAACTGAGATTCTGAGATTCTCATCGAATGTGAGTTCCCAAGAGGTGCACAGAAGAGAATCATGTTTAAAGAGCAAACCACATATGAGTAGTCTGTCACCAGGAAGACAATGCACATATGGTGGAATGAATGTGCCGTCTGCTTGATTCAGCAGCCGGTTCACCTGCAGTTTGTCTGGCCTCCGCTCTGATTCTGGCAGCAGCGGATCGTAACTTGTTTGTTTCAAACACATCAATCATAGTCACTTCCTAATGACTTATTCATTAACTTCTCCAAAACACACATCTTGATGATGAGACTGGAAGGAGCCTGTTTCAAGACCGAGTCTACAGTCAGCATTCTGTGGAATTAAAGCCACGATTAATCAATTTTAGCCAAGCTGGAAGAGATCCCAGAAGCCTGATCGCAACAGCAAAAGACAGAGAAATGTGCTCTGTGTGTGTGTGTGTGTGTGAGGGCAAATTCAAATACTAATGATGCTTTGCAGACCACATAAACCCTGATAACTGCTGAAAGATCGATAGATCATGTAAAACAATCAGACAGAAATTTGGCTCAATGTTTACCTGAAAGATTCCCTGATACTGATGATTACTGCATATCTGATATAATTATTTTCATGCCGGTGATCAGGAGCTTATTCCACTGTTCATCCAGCGGAAATCACACTCAATGAAAGTATCAGTCACACACCTAAAATGTTAGCACAATATGAAGCTATTGGCACCATAGGAAGCTTCATGCTTTGTAATTTATTGTGATTTCAGCTTTGGAACAAACATATTACTGTTACAAGCAAGCATGGATTCAAAGTGTAGCTCTAGGATACAGAAAGCCTTCACTGAGCAGTCCTGCAGAGAAAGGATGACAACATGTGTCCAGCTGTCAGGCACAGCTGCTGTCCTCTGAAGCGATACCCTGGGTGGGTGCAGCCAGCAGTGGGTGGTTGCAACACAACTCCTGAGGTGGCCCCATCAATTGGGTTATGACAGTGCTGCAACCCGGTTAAATATCAGTGTGTCCTTGGGTTTGTGCCCGCTGTGCTACTATTATTGATCTTATATAACAAAAACAGTAAATGTTTTCAAATATTTTCTTATTTAGCAGGAATTCATGGCTTTTTGGTGTAAAATTGGGTGCTGAATGAATAAAATTGGAGGAGGCAAAAAGTTGTTTTGGTTTGTTTTTAATGAAAACTCGCAATTTCACAGCAGCAATTATCATTCTTGTTTGTGTTTTCTTCACCCCCTGGAGAAATTGGTCAGTTTTCCCACCGGTGGCCTGACTTTATCTCTGCAGGGACACAGTTTTCATTGTCGCTCTCGGCACGGAGCCAATTTTGCATTGCCTTCAGCTCTCAAAAACAGAGCTGAGACAACTTGACTGATATACTTGTCTCTGTGAAACCCTGCCTATCACACGATGTGAACAGTGGCTGCCACGTAGTCTTTGGTTATATGCTTCGCTTACTGTCTGTGATTTGGAAGGGAGTCATGGGTAGAGTGAGTGGCGTTTCTCTCATTAAAGAGGCTCTTGGCTGTGCTGTGACACATGGATAATCCAACAAGGAATCAATCATTACATAGTTACTGAGGTAATAGGTGAGCAAATATGTTTCCTGGTGGCTGTCCTTATTATTCTGGAGCTACCAGGGCCCCAAGAGACAGTGGAGCCAGATGGAATTGAGGTGTTGTCACTACTGAGTGAACGGGTAATGAATTACTTCAGGACAAATGGGCCACCACATGGGAGATGAGGAATCCTCCCACAAAGAGTAGAGAGCAGAGGGTGAATGGCAGCAAAACTCTTTTGCCTCACCTTCAGTTCTGTATATATATGTTATTTTTTTTCTAAATTCACTAGGACTCGGTGAATGTCAGAGTGTGTGAGTGGATAGAATAATGAATGAATAAGGTAAGAACCCACTGAGGCAAAAAAAAAACACAAACATCCTCCAAGCTACTTCGACATTCTGAAACCGACCAGGTCCAACCAAAAAGGATTCTGACACAGCTTTTTTCCAGAATTGCGTGCAATTACATGATGCATGATACTAAACCTTTCCAATTATAGAGTCGAACCTCCCCTCTCTCTTCTTTTTCTGGCTCCTGTTCTTGAAACCAACTGATTTGTTATGACATTAGAGTAATGGTATTTCTCTGGTGACAGTCATAGCTGAGGGATATGATTACGCCGTGGTAATTATGATTGTTATTTCCAATCACAGCTGAATGGAGTCGGAGTGTGTTATTTCAGCAACACAGACAGCACCAGAGTGACTATCTGCACTAGATGATTCTGATGGGGGCGATTTGAGATACAAGCGTTCTGCTGGCACAAGCACTGACAAATGCATTCTGTATTTCTGGAGGGAGATGGCAGACAATCTCACATTCTCTGCAGGTGGATCTGCTGGTCGCTGAGGCAGCTGGATGACTTCAACAACATTTCAGCGAGGAGTGGAGGGTGGGCTTAGGAGATGTTATCATCTATTGGAACATATTTAGTATTATTTCTTCATTGCTTAAAATTAGTTGTGAATGAGACAGATTTTAGATCAGAATATGTAATTCAAAAACACGATCAAACTATATATGGTTGTATGATCCAGGATTAGATCAGCCGATACATCTAGCTATTAACTATTGGCTGATATCAATTTAGGCCTCTTGGGGGCAGCATAAACAATGTGAATATAATACTGTCGTATTATATATATATTATGTACCTTAAGCTGTGGATTGGTTAGCTCAGCCACACATTAGATAGAAACAATGAAGTATTATTGCAAAACTGATGAAGTGTTATCTGTCTCTGTGCTGCTGTTTATTTCTCATTAAGACTGATCCAGTCACCACGCATCAAACAACAAACAGATTTTCCAACAGTACGTTAATAATATTAGTTTCCTTCCTGCCAAGAGTAAAGCTGTATGAGACAGCAAGAAGGTTCTTTTTACCTGTTCTTGAAAATGTCTTGTATGTATGTGACAAAATGGTCACTGGCCAGCTCTTATCTTTCAGCCAATGGGCAGATGGAGCCACCTCAGTTCAGTTCAGCTCAGTCATAGCGTGACCCAAGCATGAAATGTCTTTACGTTGGGAGATCATAACACCTGTCTGTGTTCAGAAATGCTGCCTATCCTCAGATGTGAACATACGGCTTGGTCTTCCTCTGGCCATTTAATGACTCTTTGTCGAAGACCTTTGACTGTTCCCACTGGCTGTGAGCAGTTTTGATCAGGCGTGCACAGACAACAGATGTTGTTTCAGTTGTTCCTTCTTCCAGTCTCTTCCCTGATGTGGCGATACACACAGCTGTCATCTGCAATATCATACACCACCGCAGTGCAACATCAGCAGAGATGTTATGGTGCTGATGACCTGGATGTTTCAACAGCTTAGCCATGTTAAGGAGTTCCACTTGATCGCAAACACTGTGACATGCAGTCAGGAAAAGCTAATAAGCAGACCTCGAATCGGGATCATTTTGATCGCAAGGTCAGCTACTTCTTGGCTCAAATACTGCATTATATAATCTATGTGTACACTGTATTACATATGCTGGCACTAAATATGTACGGGCTTTGCAGCCTGAAAAAATGGCTTTCAAGACATGCTGGTTGTGTTCACTGTTGTGCAGCGTTCTTAATGAAAATAAAGCACCCTTTAGTTTTTACCTTACTGTAACTCTGCCTTCAACTCCCTGACAGATTTGATATCTTTGATCAATTCAAACTGTGCTCTGATTTCTGTTGCTCTGGTTTGTTTGGTTTTTTGTACTTACTTTGAATAGACTTTAAATCTTTCACCGCTCAATGTGACTTTATGCAGCTACTTGCATGCATAAACACTCTACTGAGCAGATGTTGGTGCTACCAATAATGAAAAGAATCAGTCTACCAACCAAATTATAATTTACCGCCTCTATCTAGTCAGCATCTGCTCAGCAATAAATACAAATTGCTTAAATTTCCTAAGCATGTTAATGTAACTCACCATCTGTACCGGTATACCTTTATGTTTTCCTGACGTTTATATGACAGGAGACTTACACTCAGAGAAGGATTCAAGGATTCAAGAAACTTTCATTGTCATACCAGCTCACATTTACGTGTCTGTGGTACAAAATTAGGAATCAGGTCCCGGGAGCAATAAGTAAAATATAAAATATGAAATGAAAAATTGAATAAAAATAGAAATATAAGCTAAATACAAATAGAATATAAACTAAACATTTAAATAAAGAAGCCAGTTTAGCATGTGCAGCATAAATATGCATGTGCAAGTATGAGGTAGTCCAAGAAAGTAGTCCGTAATATTGCACTTGTGATATTGCACTTGTATGGAACAAAAACACACTTGTGCAGACATACACGCACACACGTACAAATACAGTATAAATATATGGAAACACAGAAACCTCCTCTTGTATCAAATTTTGTCACCGTGTTTATTCAACACAGTTTGACACAGTTTGAATCAAAAGCCGCACCAGCAGCCTGAGCTGTGGTGGAGCAGAAAGCAGTCTAGCACAACCGAGCTCTTAGGAGAGTGTGTAATGAAGATAAATTAAGACGTTTTGTTCGTTGATAGTGCTGTGCTAGCTCAAATGCTGAGGATTGCCACCTCCTTAGCCTTTTCTTGGGAAATTAGGATTCAGTCAGCTGCAACATCACACGCCACCTTGCAAACCGCAGATGTCAGATACTTGTGTTGTCAGAAGTGTGAATGTGTTCATCCCGACACTGACAGGGACAGACATGAGTGAAGGTAGATTATGTAAAGAACGGGTTCTGCCAACTGATATGACTGATCAGACAGGTGCTACAGCCATGCTGCTGATTCCTAGAGACACTAACTCATGGGACTGGCTGCTGTCAGCACGGGAAGTTGCATCTTAATTGTGAAGAGAACCATTTAAGCCCTTTAAACAGTCCACCATTCAGCCAGCTTCAAATGTTTGGTCTTGTCCTAGCATGCCCAAGTGCAATTTAAATAATGGTTGTGTTGGGGACAGGGAGGTAATTTGTTTCGGCCATCGGCTCACACATTTTATCTGTCAATGCCATATAAAGTTTGGCTCAACAGCTCGGAAAGTCCTGCATCCTGCCATGCAACTCATCCCACCACTTGCCATTTGTTGTCAGGCACTAATTTCTAATCCTTTTCCTGCAGCAAAGCACCGCCTCTCTAATTATATATCATTGTTGTGTTCCTACCAAGAACAACATGCTGTCATTTTCTGCACCTCAGAGGGGAGAGTTACTGAGCAAGAGAAGACTTCACTAAACTATAGCAGTGAAAAGCCGAAGCCTTCCTCTTTACTATCATCCTCAGCTGTAATTATGTTTCATATGAAAATTATGTGTTTGCAGTCTGTTAAAAAGTATTCAGAAATATTCAAGAGAGGAAAGAAAAGCTGTGTCAGACAAAGGCTAACAGGGGATAAAACTGTGTGAAATCAGTATGGGAGCTTTGTAAAGCTGGATTAAATGTGTCCTTTACCCCAGTTTGTGCTGCCACTGGGTATTTGCCATACAGCCTAACAAATTAAAGGTGCTGTGTTGGGCCCAGTGGTACAACAGCTAACCACATAAGAGTGTTTTTAATATGTGGCTTAAGGTTGCATGTTTCTGGTTTCTTTTTAGTTTAATTATGCTTTCCTTATCTTATTTGTACCTTGGAGACTCCAAGACCTGAAGTGTCTGTTCACACTGTTGGTTTTTTCCATTTTGTGAAACTTAAAATCATTAAAATCAACCTTTTTAGAATGAAATAGATTTTGAGCATTTTGATCCACGCTATCAGGTGTCATCTCTACTGGTTTAAAAATGTTTGCAAGTTCCTGTACTGATGCTAAGAAGAAAAGAAGAAAAAAAAAACAATGAATTAATTTGTAGTTGGTGCATTACCAGTGATTTTGTTTTTTTATTCTTAGTTTCTTTATTCACTGATGCTTATGAGTGTCAGTGGTGGTTAAACAGCTAATGTGCTTTGGATCTACCTTTAGCCTCTTCAAAAAAATTTGGAGAAGTGATTCATCTTAGCCTTGTGAAATTCAGCTGTAAATGAAATGATCAGAATCAGTTTTTGTGACTGCAGAGGAATCTGAGGACAAGGAAGTCATGTTGTTTCGTCACTTTCCAGATGTCTTGAGTAAGCCATGAAAAGTGAGTTCCTTTAAAAGCTGCCTGAAATTATCACAGCAGATGTTTGCATCACGTGTTTGTATTAATGTATCCACGGTTCATGTGCATGAGTTCTCTTTCTAACTCAGCCATTTTACCTTGGAATACCTGACTTTGCTTTTACTTCACATTAACAAACACCACCACTGTGACAATATTACTGCAGAAACAAAACCTGCAGTTTTTCAGACAGAACAGGCAAGACTGGGGTTAATTATTAGTACTTTGACTACTTTGTGTTTTTGCTTTTGCTGAATAGATGCCACTGCATTAGAGATAATGGTAAGCTATAGTATATTCACTGTGTTAAAACAGTGACACCAAACAGTTTACTGCCATGTTGTTTTGAAGTACATAATACATTTAATACTTCATACTCTGAATCTGAAACATTATTCAGGACTGGGAAGCAGAGACCTAAACTACTAACAGAACAGTAATAGACATGAAAAATAATATGCTGTCCCCTGAAATATATTTCACAGTGGAGCAAAGCTCTCCAGACGGTATCAGTGCCAACAAGTAAAGCAGTAACAAGGACCCTTAAAATACTGCTTTTAAAAAGATGGCATCTGAGACCTGATAAGGGCTGCAAGCACTGGAATGGATCAATTGTGCAATAGGAAGAGCACTCAGTCATGGGTACTGTTTAATTAATGATGGGGGATAGAGATAGGCTGTTAGCTCCATATTGTCAGTCAAACACTCACAGCAGAAGGTGGCAACATGAGCGATGTAACGGATACGTGAAACCGAAGGAACTAATCTATACTCTCCAGTCTAGTACCATTAATGTTAAGAGGGAAGGGGCGCTGTGGCACAGCACACAAAATGTCTTCTCATTGCAGGAGAACAAATGCAATTAATAAACACACAACAGGCCTGATAAAATATGAAGAGACCTTCATATTTTTTATGATATGTGCATGAGTATGTGTGCTGCTCTGTGAAAGAAATGTAAAAGGAGCAATGTCACAGGACTGAATATGTTCCATTTTATCTTGTCCAGACAGACAACATTCCATCGTCTAACCCAGACATAACTATTTTTATGCAATATTATATACAATATATATGCAAGCACGTATTCTAACTAATATAACTAATAACAAATGTACCTCCATATTCATCATTATTCATGTAGCATGACTCATAGTTTTTCTGTTACTAAATGAACGTAGGATTGAATAAGAGCAAAGCCCTGCTGGGGGAACTACTTGAAAACAAACAAATCATCTAATATGTGGACTATAAATAGAAAAAAACAAATATAAAAAAACTGAACAAGAAGTCTCAAGCTCCAAACAAAAGTCCTTTCCATCAAAGGACCCTCCCAGTCTGACTTTGAAGCTCAATGAGGTAGTAAAATGGCCTATTGATTAGTGAAGTCTGCCTGGATCTACAGCCAATTGTGACCATCAATAAACACTAGTCCTGTCAAAAAAAATCCTTGGGCAAAGCATTAAACTCCTACCTGTCAACCTCAGCCTAATAAAAGATTGTTTATGGTGAAAAGATAACTGATGATGATGATTGGAGAAATGTCACTCAAGTTTGGGACCAGCTGACTAATTTGGCTGTTGTATCACCAATCTCCTGAGATTCTGCCCTGATAAACTCTGAAAGAATGTGTGGGCTGACTACAAAACCTTGAGCTAGAAAAAAACAAAAACAACCGAACAACAACCTTTGTTTAGTGCCCTCCAGTGGCCACAGTCCGTAAGTACACCTCTTTCTAGTTAAAACTATATGTTGATGATGACAGCATGTTAGCATCAAGCCATTTAGATATTAATATTGATTAGCTATTAGCCTAATCATAGAGCTAATGTAGCCTAACCATATCAGTTTTAAAAATGCACTATTTGTAATCAAATAATGGAAAACGCTTTGCTGATTAATGCTGAAATAGGCTAAATCCATATCACATATGGACATATCATAGTCAGAACGGTATATAGTGACACACTCAATCTCAACATCAACTTTTACCAAGTGTTAAATTAAACACAAAAGCTTGAGACTATTTTCCACCATGAACGTTTTCAAAATAAAAATGTCTAAATCGGCAGAGATTATGGATTTGGCCACTAGATGGCACTGAAAACTCGTTATTATGCACTTATTGGTACACATATTAACGTTAACTTATAATAATGATAATTTTAAAGATGACAAATAATCTAGTTAAAAAAATCAAAATATACTTGGATAAAAAAATATTGTAAATCTGCAGAGGACCCTCTGCATATAAGGTGAATTTTAGCTGACTACTCCACATGTCAGCTATTAAAACTGGTTTCACTGTCAGTACAGCCCAATCAGCCCAAATTGTCTGCAGCTTTTAGTGGCTATGAGGGGAGATGCCACTCCGAAGCACACAGCACCCGGACCCTATCTGTCATTTTTACTCCTCTTAACTTAACCAACTTTAACGTTCTCCATGTTTCAGTGAGGAAACAACCCAACAAATGTAAACCCACGGATGAGCCCTTTTCTGTGGCAGAAGCTGATGCGATGCCACTCCTTATAACTAACTGAGAGCCACCTTTTTTTTCCTTTCCTCAGCACCAGTGAGACGGGATGCTGCGCTGCAGGAAGAGCCAGCCGGCTGCAGCGGCGCAGACTGACTGAGAGGAGACCAAAGCAAACGTCCGTCCACCACGACGCACAGCTCCGGCAGGAACAAGCTCCCCGGAGTGGAAGGAAAAGGTCTGGCGCTCGAAGGGGGGGAGAGCTGGACATCGAAAGGAACCATATTCAGTGGTCTGTGTTTTTCTATATACTTGAGGATGTACTGTTTACGCTGGCTAACCAGATAGAGCGGCAGAGACAAGGACCTGGACTTGATATCCCTAACACTGCTGCCATTCCGCTGCTCGGGTCGGGAGGGAGAGACGCTACGGCGGTCACCACAGCCGGGAAGCCCGTCATCAGGGAAAGAAGAGAAAAAGTGAAACGAGGGACGACTTTTTTTTTGCATTTCTGTGAGTAAACTATTTTATTTACGCGATTTCATGTGTTTTTTGCGGTGACCAGAGCTCAGTGAGTATTGTTCAAAGAGAGACAAGTTCTGCTGATGATAATCCTGATAGAAATATATTTTTTGGATTGAGTTATTTAACGAGATGAATCACTCCAGTCCCCTGCCCTTTCGTCGGGGTTATTTCTCCCCGTTATTGTTACAATAACTTCTGCCTTTTTTCCATAACATTGAATGGAGTCTAAATTAAGCATGTGGGCAATGGAGCTCTTGAGTATCGAGATACACAAACACACCACAAAGTGTCAGGTGAAATGAAACATTTCTGCTGTTTATTATGCCTTGGGGGAAGCTGACATAATCTTCCAGGTTTCCAGGTTTGAGCTCAAATTAAAGGTGTCCTGTGCTGAACCCTGAACAGCCTTGAAAAGAGAGACGTTTTGAAATGGATTCGCACTGAGGTGAGCTGTTGCTGCTTTTGATGGCAACTCAAAGGGACCCAGGAAAATATTTTTGTGAAAGGAAAGGAAAAGAGCTCTCCTGCGAGGGCAGGGGCAGGTCGCTTTTGCTTTTGGAGAGTGCATCTTTAGGTTAGCAGAGTAGGAGGCTTCTAACACACCACTTACCACCCAAGTAGACCCACAGGAATTATCCAATCAGAGATATGCAAATTTCCCAAACTCTAATTTTGTGGCTCGGCTGCAGTTGGATGTTTGGTATACTGTAATGTGCTGGTGACAGTTGGGTTGTGCGTTGAGGCTTGGGGACGCACAGACTCTGGTTTGATCTTATTGATTTAGCTTTTTCAGGGCTGTGCTTGGAGGATGAGCAAGGGGTGTCATTAAGCCATTATTCAATTAGGAGTGTTATTTCTTTTTTTTTTATTATTGAAGTTTCTGTGACTTTCTTTTCAGTGACAGCAATTAGCCAAATTGTGGCAGATAGAAGAGAGTCTGCGAAATGAAAATACAACCTTTTGAAGTGTGTGTGTGTGTGTGTGTGCTCAGTTAATCCTCCTGCTGCTTTGGCGTTTCTCCATTTTTAATGCAGGCCCATTCAGACACACTGAGAAGCATCATGCTATTTTAAGGCCGGTTAAGGCAGTTTTAATGCCACTTCAGTGTGCCACTACGAAATTCAAGACTCATAAAGATTTAAACTTTGAGCCTTTGAACCAGTTTCCTTTCTAAAAATACAGAAAGTAGTTTTTGCGTGTTTCAGTCACTACAGAATTTGTAAGTTATCTTCACAGATATTGCTGATAGAAACATTACTGATGTAAGCAGCGTCAGAGAACTTGACAGATGTATAATCCCAACATGTGGCTCAAAGGCTTTCAATGGCAATGGGCAATGGGAAAATGTGCAAAATTATGAAGAAATATTTTTACCCTGTGAATTGTGATGCTAAAAATGTCCTTTTGCCGTATGTGGCGGCCGCGACTCCTCCGGTGGTGGATACATGATGCTGTATGGTGTGTGTGTGTGTGTGTGTGTGTGTAGAGGTGAGTGGCATATGCTCACAGAGAAGCAGCCCACTCAGTCTTTTTCTTTTTTGCTTGAGGTAAAATTTCCTCCATTCTTTGATCTGTTGAGTTACATCACATACACAGTATGCTGTGCTGTATAACATGCACACAATCAATATTCAATTTTGCTCTGATGTGAAGAGATTTCAGCTGATTCAGCAAAATCTTGTGTTTGCTCTCTGACTTTTTTTTTTCTTTTTTCCTGTTCTGACACCATTATAAATAATTTAACTGTAAGGGCAGACACAGTATATGACCTAAGGGTGCATGAGTAAAAAAAAGAAAAAGAAAAAGAAAAAAATACAAAATTTTGGTGTAAATTTACAGCGATAACTGTATCTTTGAATCCTACTTGTACAATTGTCAATCAGCACTAAAGTCACAATGTGATGCTGCCATCGTTTCCTGTTAGTGTTACGCCACATCCATCCTTGAAGTCATCCTCGTGATTTCAGATGGGTTGTAATTTGCCATAATGCTAATCCAGATATATATTTCATGAGACCTAATGTGCTTAAACGATTGACATATCGGCCCACTCCACCGCTTAGTTTAATTTCCTGAGATAATCTGAAAATAGTTCATCTCACCAAGAGATGCAGAGTCAAAGTCGGCAGATACTGTGCTAATCAAACAGAGTTTCACCTGCATATCAGGGGAATAGATGGGGGGAATGAGCAGCTGTGCTTGTTTCACTTGGCACGCGTTAGAGGTTACCCCTATATTTATCAGATGTAAATCAGTTATTTGATTGCAATACATGCTTTAAAATGTTTGTAAATCCACTTGGGGGCAGGTGTGAGATGAAATGAAAATTAGCACATAGGCTAACCTCGATGACGTCTTGAAGTTACAGCTGCTCCTTCCTCTTAAACCAAATGATTATTGACATGGGCCAGCAGACATGTATTTAGGGTTCAGCTAATTGAAAATGACAACTCCAGTGAAGGCGAGCCCCTGAGACATGCGTACAAAAAAAAATGCATACCAACAGTGACAAGAGGACGGCTACGCATAGAAACTGCCTCATCAAGACAATGGCACCCACGGGAGCCCTATTTTCACCCACAAATCCGAGACTAATAATGTGAAAACGGACAAAAATGTCTTGCAGATCATACTTTGTACTGCCCCTGCTGTCCGTTCTTCAGAAAATGCATACAAAGAAATTCAAAGATATTGATGTGGTATCACACTGCACAGGCTGCGTAAAGAGTCCTTACATGGAGCACTGTGTGTTTATTCCTCCACAGTGACAAAAGAAAGCAGTGTGTGTGTGTGTGTGTGTTTAGCTACAAATCCTGAAATCTGTAAACAACATGTTTTTCACTGTCCACAGAATGCAAGGGTGTAGTTTTGTTCTCAAAATACAGTGACTAAGAATGTGGGTTGTGGGCATCTTCCCCTGGTAAGATGTGAACTGACATGCATTTGTTAGATTCAATAAAATTATTTCTTGTGAGAACTGTTGGTAATCTTGACAGTGGCAAACCCCTTCTTGGCTGACTTCCTATCTAGCACTTTGTTTGTAAGGGAGGCCCACTGGTCTTGCAGAGCCTGGAAGACAAACGTCCCCCAGGACTCATCTGACAAGTTAATTTATATAATTGCTTGGAAGCATCTGCGTAAGAAAGAGCGACTTTCAGCATCCCCCACCACTTGTCACTGTTATGAATGACTTGGATTTGATGTCCAATGAGTCAAGCAGACAATCTTAAGGCACATTGATGTTGTCATACCAAAGCATGTGTGAACTGCAGAATAAGAACTCTTAATTTGATTACAGTGTTGCATCCTTGTCATGGAAAACAGTCTCAGCCTCTGATCTGGCTCTTGTGGTGCAGCCTGCAGGTCGTACAATAAATCCCAGCACCATGACAAATGTGTACATAATGTGAGGCAGTAATGTAATTAACATGAGTGACATGACAGCAGCATCCATGGGTGGCCTTTCTCCCTTGATTTTTGCATGTCTGTGATTTCTTTGGTAGTCAGCAGCTGATCTGGGTGGCTGAAATGGCGAGTATGTCCCACAGCCTCACACTGGTTGATTATGCAGTCTCTCTATCTGTTTGTTGTGGCACTGTCCCGTTGCGTTAACTTTACCTGCAACATTCGACCTGGTTAACTTTGAGCAAGTAACCTGCAGATAACACGAATGGGCTTTTGTAAAAGTATTAAAGGTCATTAATTGCATGTGTACTTTTTAGTAGTAACTGAAAGAAGAAAATCAATAACACAACAAAATGTATGGCCCTTACTTGTTAAGATATTAACATTTGGCAGTTAATGGGTCACCAAAGCAAACCTTTTGCATGTAATATTAAAAATCCACCTGATCTGTGGAGTTCTACTTGAGTCACGTTGTTTGTGCGTAGAAATAGGTGGTAGTCGGTTGAATTTGTCTTTAGTTTGTCAGTGAAGTGAACATGAGACATTTGTGGAGATGGTATGGAGAGAGTAGTGAGGATGGTGATGGTGGGGAATAGCCTGCGGATGGAGTGTTTTTCAGGAGGCAGCTCCTGATTTTATGTGACAGTAAAGGGCCTTATCTTCCAGGGCCATGATGAAGCACAACACTCTTTGATTTTTTATCTTCCAAATGTCTAACAATCTCATGCTTTAGACAGATTAGTGAGATGAAGGTGTAAAAATGGGCTCTGCGGTTTCGGGGGTCTAGGGTCTAAGGCTATATCTGCAACATGCTGATAGTACAGAACCAAAGATTAGCTGAAATTACTGACATACGCTTGACCTTCAGGTTCAAGAAAGTCAAGAAATATGATTTGTGATCGAGAGTGAAAATTCGATTCCTCTTATGGCATGAGTTGATTATGATTCTGCATTAGCAAACAATACTGTGCTTAGCAGACACTAAATAGAATAAAAAGGGCATGACATGCAAGGTTTGCACATAATCTTTAGCTGAACTTGTGGCAGCAGTGTTGAGTCCTTACTGCTTCAAAATCTGTCCTTTTTTTGTGTTCATAAGCACCTCACTCACAGACTCTTCTGTACTCTCCATCTATTTCTGATCCTCTGTTTAGTTGGATGGGACGTTTTTTACCCTGCTTAAAATTCACTGGAGCCCAGACTTTTCTTTACAAGTCTTTCTTTATCTCTTATGCTATCATAATAAATTAATTCTCCCAAGACATAGAGCATAACTCTGGGCAAGCCTCACCAGTGTCAATGCAAGCGGTCAGTGAATTTTCATATAGTGCATGTTATTATACCTAATTATGTAGAATTACCTTTTTACATTATGATCTTTAACCCTAATGAAAATGTCTGCAGGCCCGGTTGCTTAACAGTCCAGCTCATTAATGTGGAATTGCTTCTTAGCTTCTTGTAAAAGCATGCCCTAAAACAAATATATCCTGAAGATTATGTCTTCAATAATTAATTGGATCTTAAATTCCATGTTGTTGCATCATTTATACTTCATTTATTGGTGTTTACATTTTTGCTTTTCATAACAGGTTTTTGTGTTATATGTTCCTACACAAGGCTGTAAGTGTGGGAGCATCCTGAGCGCTCTGCTTTTGAAAGCATCTTTTGGGTGTAATGTCAGACCTTTCGGGAACTAAAACTGTTTTTTAATCCGTAAAAGTAAACCCTGAGGTCAAATGTTGCTCAGTACTTCTAAGATGTTTTTTTTTCCTCTCTCTTTGCTAAGGCCTTCTTAGTGTCCACTAACTCATAGTGACAATGCACTGTGACGTCTTTTGCAGCCCATTGGGCATTTTTGAAAAGACGGAAGCGACGCTGTACATTAAAAGAGAAGGAGAAGTGTTTTAGGGTCACCTTTCTTACAGTACATGCATCCTGCAGGCTCATGATGAGTGGCTGCGTTCCGCTCTCATGCCTCCTTTCTCCCGAGAGATGAAATGTGTGTGGAGGTATCTGTCAGAATACAACTAACAGGGCTGCTATGCTTAGCTGTACTTGTGCAGCACCTCCCTGTTCATTGTCTCGTGACAAACACAGGATTTATTCTACCCAAGTGAGGTAGATGTGGCGTAATTCCTTCATATTGCTTTGTTGTGCTATGAAATAACAGTACTCAAGTGAATGTATAATAACATTTTGTACCTGTGACTTTCTGATGAAAATCTTGATCTGATAATGTAACTATACACAAAATAAATGAACAATTTGAAAGGGAAAAGGGAATATTAAGCAGAAAACTGCATCTCATGCTACAGCAATACATCAGTATACAGGATGCATGCTTTAACAAATATAGACCTTAATACCAGTAAAATGTCCTCTAGATACTGGGATGATGTGAAGCTTCATTAGGCTTAGGGATGAGACAGAAGCACCCGTGCATTTTGCAGGAAATAAAAGAAGAAAGCTGCTGTATGAGGCTTTTATTCCAAGCTGCTATTCAGTGGTGAATGTCGAGGTTTGGTCTTACACAGTTTTTAGATATCAGCTGTCAGCTTAGCGTGGGTAGAGTCATGGCTGCAGTGATTTGTTTCTGAAAAAAAAAAAATAATAATAATGAAAATTGTAAAATTACAAATTAGATGAAAACATTGCTTTGTGTTGGTGTTTCTTTGATTTTAATTCTTTTAACTGTGCATTTGATGGTAGCTCTGACATTATTTCAAGTTATCTTATTATCTTATCTTATCTTATTCATTGACCTGGTTGATTAACAAGTCAAAGGTCTTCCTTCATTGCAACATGTGTCAAAGTGATTAGTTCTTAATAAAATAATAAAATAAGCAGCCTGTGGCCAACATGTGACAGGCTACTGAATTGTTTCATTTTCCAGCAGTTTGGTAGATCAATAAATGTTAATAGTTATAGTATAATGGTATAATATAGTATAATATAAAGATTACTGGGTTATATGTCAGTCAGGGATGACCGAACAATATTGTCAGCAGATGTTTAAATTGAAATATTGGCTTTCCACATGTTTGCCTTTTGGCACAAGCCATGTTACTAGCTTTAACTTACTTGCCATCTAGTTGGCTACATCTTCCTATTGCTTTGTTCATGTAGCGTAGACCTGCTAGTCAACGAGGTTATGTGAAGATTGGCAACAGGAGTAAGAGGACATGAAATATTTTGAGCTCTTCTTCTATTCGTCTAAAAAGTAGGATGTAAATGTCTTCGTTGGAATCAAAAATTGTCCACCTAATTCACAAACACAAACTATATTCTGCGTACTGTACTGTCTCAGTAGGTGATTTGAAGTCACACTAGGTCAAATAATAATGAGCCAGAAGAAAATTTCATTTCATTAAACCACGATGATGATGTGACCAGCCTCATGATTTGGTGTAATGCATTTGAAATGAGCGAAAACCAATTTTTGGATCTTTTTGAGTTTTATTTTTCATTATTCACATGATTATCGGTGCACCATAACCATATTTATCTCCATTACATTACAGTACAAGTAATGATCATGGATTACAGAAATGATGTAAAATATCCCCATTCCAGTGCCAATAATAACCAGCACCAAGTAGCATCACTGTATCTCCATAGACGAAATGAAGACACTTGATCACCTAGAGAGCCAGGCAGTGGACAGCACATTCAAATAAAGTGAGAATTAATTAGATCTATCATTGCCACAAATGTGCCATGGGACTGGACAGAATTGCGCTGGGGAATGAGCATGTGACATGGAAACTCCTGTCGGTGGTTGTGGTGCTCTATTTCTCAGATGTGACCCTTAAAATGTGGCCACACTTTAAAAATGCTCATCTTTGTCACTACAGTATCACATTTCTGTGAAGGCAATTTTTAAAGGATGAAGGGAGATTGCCAGGCTTTCTAAAAAACACCTTCACAAATGACTTTAATATTATGGTCTATAGTATAGTTACCATAGCAACTTGTGCCCCCTCGATTTGAGCAGCAGAAATCAGGTCACATTATGGCTATGTTAGATGCAACCTTTACTTCTCCACAAATGTAATATTTGGTTTCCTCTTTCGTCTCTGCTTCTTACCTTAATTGTCTGCGTTCAGTCAGATATCGACATAATCCAAAACATAAATTTTAATCGGGATTAAAAGCATCTCGGCTAATTCACAGAGACTGTACCATCAAGGTGGGACTTTTAAAAGGGACTTTAAAAGACCATCTGTGCTCCCACTTTTTCTCTTTGCCTTGAGAGTCATCAGGGGATAACTTGGTTTGTACCTCCACTGTTCCATTATTTAAAGGATTTTGGTAAGGACTGTTAGGTAGGAGTATATAACATTAAGAAAATCTGATGATACAGAGGTAGACATGGTTTGCATATTCAGGCAACTGAACTGTACTGTACAGAACTGTAAGGTGTAGCGTGAGAAAATAATCTATTTGCATTTTTTAAAAAGCCTTTATTCTCTTTGTGTTATCAAGTGTATGCAATAAATCATTCTGTAGTATGACCAACACAACGCTGGACACAGTCAACATATAAACTGCTCCTTTGTGTAGTCCAGGCCTACATGTTATATTGAAATGAGATGAACTGATGCATGAATTGATATGAATAACATATCTTTAGTTCGCTACTGAATTGTTAAAACCCTTAGTTTTATATTTCAAAAATTGATAACACTAAGCCTTGTAAACATGTAACATGGTCATCATGACTTAAATTTTTAATAAAGCCAGAAAAAAGAACAACAAAGCACTACAGAACAACGGGCATGATGTCAGTGTTAATATATGAAAAATAAAGAATTTTCCTGATTTCCTGTCAGTTACTGCAACAGTTCACGCAATAGTTTAGAAATATAAAAATAAGCTCAGATCTCAACACCAGGCTACAACACTGTCTTGATGTTTAATTTAAATTTAAATAAATGAATAAGAGTCTTACTGATCTCCAGTCAGTATTCTGACATATTACTCAAACACTGACTATAGCTGTAACTTCAAAACCTCATTATAAACATGTCATATGTGTCATATGAATTGCTATTATTTTTAATTGAATTTTAAAAAAAGAAATCCTCCAAAAAGAGACAAAGTGTGAAAATTCTATAAATACATTTAAAAAATGTATTTATCTTACTTGTCTCAGTAACAGTAACAGATGACACATACTAAAGTGCATGAGGAGTGTGACTCTGCCAGCCACCGTGTCATCCTGTGTACTCAGCAGCTCGCATTTTTTTGGCTGTGTATCTGGTTTTAAGGATGAACAAGTTACTGTATTCCCTGCAGTACTAAACAGTCGTTGTGAGGGGGAGAAAGTTGATCTTGAGCAGCTTCCAGCAGGCCTTCCAACGTCAGCAGATTCAACTCAGCCTCCACGACACCTTCAGGTTTCCCAGGCAAAGCTCGAGATGCCACGCTGGTCCTCAATAAGCTCCATGAGAAACTTCTTTGCCTTTTCTGAGAGCTTTGCGTTGGATTTTCTGCACAATGGGTGGCTGGAACACTGGATCCTGGTCTACTTGTTAAACTGTGCTACGTTCATGTTCCATGCACTGTCCATTTAGTGCTGCACCTACTGCATGCATCTGCATCACTGCTTTCCAGAATGACCATCGTCTTACCTTCCCTCAGCTGTCTGGATTCTGATGAATTCATTTTATGCAGCCTGTCATTTTTTCCCTTTCTGTTAAAAGTGTAACATTCATGCACAAGTGGGTGTGTTAACTGTGCTGACCTGAGCTTTAGAGATCCAACAATGAGCCTTGAGACAGTCCCCTCATGTGCCAGATCACATACTCATTAAATCTCAATTTCAGCAGAGCTCATTTAAAGCACGATTGTGTGACACACAGAACCTTTGTTCTGTCGTTTCCTGTGAACAGGGACAAATTAAACTGCTGAGCTTCAGGTGCTCAAAACTGGTATGTGTGGGTGTGTGTACAGCAGCCTAAGAAGGCCAAGTTTACAATTCTGCAAAACTGCGTGTGCACAGATGAAAGGTAGATGCTTGAAATACTGATGATTTACATACCACACATTCATATTTGCAACCTCTTTTCAAGTTAAAAGAATCTTTGTCCTAAAAGAACACAGAGGGATATTACCAAGGGTTTTTCTGGGTTATTTAGTGTGTGCCAGCCACTGCCTGTGGTAAAGCAATGTTTTGTCATTGTTTTAAAAGTCAGCGCGAATTGATTAATTCCATTTTATGCTTTAAGGAAAGGAACTGTCCAAGAGCTTAGAATAACGACATGCATTTGGGGGTTGTGGCCTTTGGCAGTCTGAGGTATCATACTAAAAATGTGATTGATTTGCAGTGAAAAAATGATTTAAACTACGACAATTAAGCAGCTGTAAAATGTGATTCATATCAGGCTACATTTCAGAGTCTTTCAAATTAGGCATTAGGCCCCACAAGCCATTTTAAGTCCAATAAATTTACCACATTGCATGACCTGCCTGCCTGCCCCCCATCAGATAAGAGACTCAGAATTAAACAGAACTTTTACAGGTTTAGCACCACAACTGGATTTTCTAGGCGTACTGCTTTCTGCTGTGTGAGTGTGCTGCTCTTTGATTGTCTGGACATAACAGCTCTGAACAGCTGAGTTGGCTTGTTTAAGTATTCATGGCTACATGTGTCTGATGCTTGGAGCAGTTTCTGTGCTGATATTTATTTATTTTTTCCTTATCAGAAGGGTTAGCTGACCCATTCTATTATTGTCATCAACATGAAAAATATAGGTGGGAAGTCTATGTCTGTTGTGCATATAATTATTATTATTATTGTGGTAGTTCTATTATAATTATTATTATTGCTCTGCCTCCTGCTTCTCTCCCTGTCGCTCTCTGTCTGTGACCCAACGGGTTGGGAGAGCCAGGTTCCGCTTGAGGTTTCTTCCTGTTAAAAGGCAGTTTTTCACAGTGGACTGCTGGGCTTCTGTAAAATAAAGACTCGTGTGAGATGTGTCTTTCATGTGTCAGGAGATCATTTTTGTTGTGATTTTTGGAGCTAATTAGTTCTTTACTTGTTTAACAGCCAGAAATTTCTTCAAAAAATAAATAAATAAATCTTACCCAGAAGTAGATGTGCTGATGTGTTGAGAACAACAAATAGCACATCCATGCATTCATCAGAAGTCTGGCTTTTTCCATGAAGCAGGTGCAGGAATGTTAATGTTGTTCTGCTTGCATGATACAAACACCACAGTGGGTCAGCCATTAACCCCAACATCCTTCACCCGCTAGTTTCTGTACACACCTGCTTTTTTAGTGAAATAACACCCAGTTTTATAGTAGAAAAGAAATAAAAAGAAATAAACTATAAGGAATGTGGGTGTAAGTGCCCTTGTGGGACTGGAAAGACCCCCAGGTTTTTTCTGAATGTGATAAATCAGGGTATACCATCAAGGTAGGATAACAGAAAATCCTGGCTTATTTGGAGAAGTCTTGCTAATTTAGGTATGAGGACCATTGCATTACTGCTTCTGAATGAGCTTGATCCATGACAGGCTAGTTGTAGAACTTAATTTAGGTGTGTGTCAAAGAATTCCAGATGAATGCCAACAGAAACTGCAAACCACTATCCTTTTGCGCTCGCATCACATAGGTCTTGTTCATGTTTGTAAAAATAAGTTGTTGACCTTTTCCTTACTGTGAGACCAATCATGAATTTACATGTTTAACTGCAAAAGATAGGAAAGTCCCTGTCACTGTCTTCAAAAGCCTATGATAAGGTGTTTATCAAAGTGGACCTGGAGGTCAACTATGGCATGTCCACTCCTCAGCAACCCTGTGGATGAATGTGCTCTGATTCTACTCAGAGTGTTTACACCACCAGCCCCAAGGGTCTCGAGAGACAGAAATAATCCACTGGGCTTCTAAGGATGGAAGGGCTGAGAGACCTTTACAAAGAAGTCCCTTTTCATTTCATCTCCATTTCATTCAGGGTCACCTTTGTCATAGAGTGAACTCTTTTATTGAAAGCGCTTAAATATATTTAATATTTAATGATTAGCATTTAAAATTTAAATAAAGTCCAAATCACATAAAGAACGGACATCACCTGAAAGAGAAAATGTGTCAAAGAGTAGGCCCAGTTGATTATGTAGTTGCAATATGCAGAATGAATATTTACTTGCCTACTGAAGCAGGTCTACTATTTTCCAGTCATGTCCCACAGCACGGTGTATGATTATAAATAATGTAGGATGCAGACACATCCAAAACATTTCTCATTTTGTCTTACTCTTCTTACCTGTGGATTTCATTGACTGCAGTCATGTTCTCCTTATCAAGGACTCTCAACATGCTGGCACAGTCTTGCTGCAAATAGAAGAACACTTAAATTGATAAAGCTAAAGGAAGAATTACACAATGCACATTGTTTAAGCAAAATAAGACTGATTCACACGTGGGTCAGGTTTGCCAATAGCACCTTGAGTCGGGCTGGATCTAGCAAGCGTACAGTGTCTCTATTCACTGAATGATAAAGGCCTATTGTTCATACCAATGAGAAACTGGTACCTGTTGAGGAAAGGAGGACCAATAATACCTTGTACATATTGCTCCTGAGCACCTTGGGGAATGATGTCTGACGAGGTCCCCCTTGTGTTCCATCCATTAGTGGGAGCCGCTGGTTGCAGCTGAATGCCAGCTCCTCTGCGGGTGTAGGAGTCTATTGAGATTGCTCCTGTTGAGATGCAACAGAGATGTTTGAATATAGACCATGGGTTACTAGGTGAGAGGGGATTCACACACCTCACTGAATTAGGCTCATGCATAGGAAATGCACTGCAGGATATTTATGTCAGTTCATCAAAGCTAGTAATTGTCCGGCCTAGTGATAAGTCTTACTGTGTTCTGAAACAATACCATAAATAGGTTTGTGTAACTCACACATTTAGTCTGTAATTTTAGGCTGACCAGAGCTTTCTCATTTCTGTTAAAAGCACAGTTCGAGTTCATTTAAACCAGACTTTTTCTCTTTTTATTATTCACCTTGTTGGAATTTTCCCAGATACACAATAGTCACAAAAACATTTACATGCACTAGATGGTTTTGCATGCTTCACAGTAAGCCACAGGAACAAAAATGGTGCAACAGAATGTTCAATAAGCAAACCTAAATCTGTTTCAGACGTTTTCTTCTTGCAGCTGTGTTTCTGCTATTGGAGTTAAAACAGAAAGATAAACAGAAGAAGAGACTTCTGTTTATCTCACTGAACTAGCAAATATCACATGTTCAAAGATCCTGCAAGAAAAATGCACCACTCTGAGAAGTTGGAGTCAATACTCATAAATGGTAAACAATAGAAGAGCGAGTGACGCATCCTCCCAGAGGAACATATTGACTTAACTCATGCACACTGAGAGAGGAGATTTTTGGAAAAGTGTAAATGGAGAAAATGACATGACAGAATTTTCCAATATTTCGAGTAGACTAAGAAAGGTTTAACCTGCTCCCATTAGAAGAAATCAAAGATCAGTTACACATCTCTGACTGAGCTCTTCGGTTGACTTGTAGTGGAATAAAAGCTTTGATTTAAACAGTTATTGATGAGGTTAAGATGAAATTGAAACGAGAGCACCTACTATAAATAAAATTCAAACATACAAAGAAAAACACCCAAGCCCCTCACCAGCTGCTTATTTGATCCAGTGAACTGGACAAAAATTGGTTCCTGGATTAAGCTCAGGTGTCGGTTACTGTGCTGTTGCTGGAGGAGAGCATGTGTCATTCACAGCACTGAAGATATTCTTGTTCAGTGCTTTTGCAGTGCCACAGACGGGAAGCCGGTAAAATAATCTGCCATCCACAAAAACGATGTCTGAAAAGAAACAAGGTCACATCCGACATGCTCGTGCTTATCACTCACTCACTCTAAAGGCTCTTTGTTTAATCCTTTTACCAGTTTAACATCTGTGACACCTTTTCACTTTCCTGCTGGCAGCATTTTCTCACCTGACTCACAGGTGACAGCTTTTCATCACGAATACTGACAGCTTGGTTGAAAGTGTGACAGTGAAAGTATCGATCAGGTAAAACAATAAATTAATGATCCGTCGCATCAGTTAGACATCTGTATACATAGCAGTAACACAATGTTTATGACCTCCTTTTTAGCAGTACTACCTTAAACGATAGGTCAGGTGTTTGTCCAGGTTTACAGATGCAGTTATCCTCCTAACTTAGACTTCTGTCGGTTTGTGTGATGTCAAGTGTAGCTAATTACCTGTAATTGCATAAGGTGTCCAATGGACAAAATAAAAATAAAGGCTGATGTGCTCTCTGCAATCTGGTTCACTATTTGGGCTTGAGAAAAGTGAATTTTCTTAGTAAAAAAGTAAATTTCTTAGTGATTTGTGTCCTTGATCCACTGAACCTCATTCGAGATTCTTCAGGGTCCTGTGAGTGTGAATTTTAATCCATAAGGCAACAAGGGTTTCAACTGACTGTAATGGAAAATAAGTTTGCACAATGCCGGAGCTCTGATATTTGTTGAGAATGTTGCTATCCAGTGCTTTTAAGAGGCGGTAACTGAGGTAAATGCGCAATGTTGACCTCTCACAACAAAATGGAGTGGGTTTGGTGTACCATCATGACTCAGCCACATTCAGAACTTATCATCTAAGGATTATTGATCAGGTTCAAGTCCTTTTTTTAAAATATTTTGTTTAAATATTGCACATTGTGCATTGCACTGTAATAATGTGCTGGAATTATGTTAATCAAAGAATGTTAAACTGACTTAATTCTATACTTGTTACAGTGAAGTTTGACGTATGTCTCAGCGTTATCAGTTTCTCTAGAAAGTCAGTTGTAAGTGTAAGTTGTAGTGTGAATAGCTCAGCAAGGCAGTTTTGGATCATGAAGTTCCCTGGATCATGGATTTGGCACTGTAGACTCATAAACCTGCATGTATGTATACTGCACATTTACGGTATATAAAAAAAAATGTAGACAACACTTAGATTTATGAGCCATGGAGAAATAGCTAGATATATCATTTTTATGCCACCTTTCAACCTTTAACAGGCTTCATGATGGTGTGTTCTCCCTTGGCAACCATCTCTACCTCAGGTCAGTGTAATTCCCAAGATGGCGACTGCAGTGAATCCAACAGTAAATGGCTTGACATTCTTGCCACCACGAAAATAAAAAAACAAATATATAAATGAAACTGAAACACTTGTTTATGTGACAGGATATTATGTGTTTTGCCAGTTACATATAATTTTGGTGGTATCCAGATGGCGGAAGATGAAGGTGTGAATGTACTGATATGATGACAAGACAGGTGACATTTAAAAGTGATATTTTGAAATTTTGCCTAACTCAGCAGGGGTGCAGTTGGCGCTTGATTCTGACTTTTTCATTTCTTGTGACATGAATTTGTCCATCTCTTCACAAATTCAGAAAATAACAGTTTGACCTTTGCACGATCCCTAACGGCTGCAGAGATGATAAACACTTCTGTGGCTTTCCCCTCCCCCTGTCCAGGAAAGACATTTCACCAGCTTCAGTGCGAATCCCTTCACTGAACCTTCAAACAATGATGGATTTTTAACAATGTCAAGACAATGCAGTTCACGATGATTAAAGCAAGTTTATGGAATATGACTCATTTTTATTGCAGTGACAATCTGCACAGTCAATAACTGGGAACCTGCGAGTCTACAGACCACTTCCAAATTCTGAGAAAATTTGTTTCTGGTAATAGAAGAGTAACATTAAAGTAAAAAATGTCTCTGTTCTCGCATTCCTTCTTAACCTATTTTCCAACTCATCTCGGCTTGGCCTGAATTCCTCCACACAACTTCATGTGTGCCACTTCAAACTGTAACGCCTTGCTCATTGGTCTTTGAAGTATCACTTCTTCACACATTCGGCCTTCTCTAAGGACACTTAAGCATTTCAGGCACATACTTCGTGACCGCTTCTTCATCACGACAGCCATCACTGGCTGCACATGTAATTTTACCACAGCGCAAGGTGCTAGCGCCATTCAGGTGTGCTCTATCTCGTGGTGAAGACAATAATTGCCTGTGCTGCTCTTCCCTTTGGTAATTGTCTTTTGATTGAGGTCATCAGGACAATTAAAACCATTGAGGGGTGAAACGTGGCAGCAAGAGACAGCTCTACTAGGTGGTAAAAGGATGAACAAAAACGTGAAGAAAAGATAATTGCTCGTCGGGAGACCCGCTGAAGTCAGGATAGCACAGTGCAGAGAATGGCTTTGTCAACGCTACTTAATCACTGCGTATTAATCACATGCCTTTTTGAAAAATCTGTTGAAGGTAGCAGGAGGATGTCATCAGTGATCATGGCAGCTTAATTCTCCATTTTCAAGGCCCATGTCATGAATTCACTTGTACCTCAGATGGCACAATGGCTTTGCACTTTTTCATGAGTGTGAACAACTCGGTGCAAAAGTCTAAATTATCACTTGAATATGCGATTCCCTCTGTGAGTGAGCAACTTGGAGCTGCTTCGTTGACAAAAAACAACAAAAAATGTTGTCAGCCAGCAGTAACGGCAACATTCATTTTGTTTCTGAAACATGGAGAAAATAAAAACAAGTGACACTTGTTGTGTCAGCATGAAGAGATTTCTCACGATGATTTGCATGTCTACAAAACTTCTTGATAGGATGTCAGCCAAGACTGGTGGTATGATTTCACTCATTTGCTGTGGGGAACCCTTAGACAAATCCTCGTAATTTTGTGAAATGCTGGTTCTTAAGAATAAGACACATCACTCAGCCAAGTTTTGTCAAAATCGGGTCAGTAGTTTCTGGGATGTCGCTTGTGACGAAGGAGATGGAGAAGGATAAACTGTTCGAATAATGAATAGGAAACAGTTTCAGGGCGTTCACACATCGCTTGCTTCGACTCTAACAGTCAGATGAATGTCAGGTATGAGGCCAGAGTTAGAAAATATGCGCTTATCCCCAGGAATTCCTCATGTAGTGTGTGACAATCACATTTTATTTATTTATTTATTTCTACAAAAGCCATTCTCCGTGAATGTGCGCCAGTGAAGCGTGGGCAGAACAAAGTTGTCTCTTTTGTCCGCGTGGGAGATGGTGGCGGATCTGCACTAATACACACTAAACAGTCCGATGGTGTATGAGTATTATTTTCCAGGGCTGGAGTATTTTGGTTTTCCTGTGGTTTCTTAATTGTCTCTGTTGCAGACAGTAGCAGCAATCATCAAGCTCACATTTTTCACTCCAATTTTGGAGGTTTTGGGGTGCAATTTGACACAAACTTCCAGAAATCCTTTCCGACTGGATGGACGATTAAGCACGAAAGGCAGCAGTGAGCAGATATATGAATATACCAATTGAAAGCAGCTCACTGAAGCTTTAGGACATAGCACTTATGCTTACAGTGTTTACCCCAATTAGACTTTCATTATCCATTTCGATAACCATCACTGACCTTATTGTAATCATCCCTGGAGTTGGATTGAATATAGTTCGAAACAGTATGCACAATATGCTTAATGCAGAATTGCTGTGAATATTTAAACGACTTCAAATGAGTGGATGCCATGTCTCTTGGGAATGCTTGCAGCCGCCCATTGTTCCGTTTGCCGATTGAATGCATGTAAACCTCATCACAGACAATAACACACTGATCAGGCACATTCAAGTTGCTCTTGTTAGACTTGCAGGATGCAATTAATATCTTTTTCATCAATTTCAGACTATCGCACAGATTGAATAGGATGTAAATGATTGTCAAAAAGCAACTACTGAGTATGACTTAAAATCACTTGTGTATAAATGGAGTTTATAGAACTGAAATGATTTGTGAAGATGATTCCACTCTAAACAGAACATACATTATGCTATTCTGGTTATTTTGAACAGCAAATTCAGGGTCTCCAAGCACGGCGTCTCTCCCGGCTGTAAATGTGAGCATCAAGTCTTGAATCATGATGTCACCATGTGACCTTTTTTGGAGCTGATCCAGTGAGACTGAATTAATGAACGACGCTGTGGGCTCAGAGGATTTTCATTTTAAATATTGCATTCAAATGAGTTTTACTTGAATATAGGGCTTTCAGCTGTGATTCAGGAAATGTCCCCGTGTCCCAGTCAAATCACCATGGGTGCTGTCATAGTGTCCCAGGAGTCGTGTCATTATTCACTGTCTATGAAGCAGCTCCAGGATCTGTCTGTAGATGACATATTTACTACAGTCTGACTCTCTGCTTTTCAAGGAGAGACTTTTCATATTCAGATAATAAAACTGCGGAGTGCAGTATTACACAATGTAGTTATACATTCAAGCATTTTCATAATCGCTGCTCTGTGATCAGCAAAAAGTCATTTTGGGCCACACATCTAACCATGTTTAAACATGTCTTTTGATTGGTAACTGTCCTATGCCAACAGAGCTTGTTAGATTTTTCTTTACTTCTGGTCGTGGATCCATAAAAAGTCAGAATTAGTGGGCTTTCATTAGACAATTCTGGATTTTCACCTGGTTTCAGTTGTTTTTCTCTCTGCATAGACCTGAGTTGTGGGTTGGATGCATTTCAGATCAGAGACATATCAGAGGAAGCCGGAAAAAAAATTTGATGGTTTCAACAACAAGACAAAACATCTTTGACCATACCAACCAAACTGGCGCATATTTTTCACTACACTTTTATGAGTGTGTTGAGTGTACTATTATTAGTGTATTGTGGTTTTCACTCAGCGAAAAGAAGCAAAGTTTCTTTTATCCTTTATTCACGCAAAGAACTCATTCTAAGAATAGCAACATGTAAACATGACATTAAATACTGAATGAGTCATTCAGCTTCAGGAAATTATCTTTATATTTTGCTTTCAGAATTTATTGTATGCTCTATAGTAGAGGCCTGCATTAATGCAGGACTCCCGTGGGACTATCTGGTCCCACTGCAGTTTCGAGTGGTGCGGTTATGTTTTAATAGCTTCAGACGGGACACTGGAATGCTGGGTGTACTGAAAAAATAATGACTGCAGTTACATGGAGATTGTGGGATATTTAATTGATAAGCTGGACCCCAGTAAGACTTAAGCATAATGTTGAGATAAATGGAAAAAAATTAAATCTGAGAAATCTATAAAGCTGTACCAGAAAGTTACCATATATAACATTTTTTCAAAAGCTGAATTATAGAACAAATTAATTTCACATCCTACTGTCTGCCTGAAACGGGCTTTACACTGACTGTGGTTCAATTCATTTTCGTTGTGTATTCGATCCATCAAGGAGTCCACTGGCCACAACTCAGAGAACAATGGTGCAAACTTAGAAAAGACATAAGAGAACAGATTTAAATAAATGTGCAGCAGATAGGATGCGATCTAAAACATGGTGAACGCGGACGCGACTCGCAGATTGGCTGCGTTGGCTGCATTCGCCACCTGCTACAACACCTTTGATGGCTTTATAGATGCTGTTTACCTCAGCCTCAGGCTACGTGCTGCTTCTAAGCAGACAGCTCATCAAGATGAGTGACAAGTGGGGGAGTGGGAACCTGACCAACTGAGGGGGTTGGTAGTGGGACAACAGATCCACCAAATGCCCAAAGGAAAAACAAAACAAACCAAAGCGTACTCTATTTTTAACCCTTTCTAAAGTCATACAGATGTTGTCGTGTTACTCACACAGTTTCCCAGTATAATGAACTTTTACTGCTGGCCACTCTGCAGTCCATTAGCACAAATGGAGGTTAAGTGCTCAAAGATTCACTCAGTGGTATCTGTTAAAGGTGGGAGGAGCTCAGTGGAAATTACTCATCTCTCTGCCAATCAGTGACTGAAAATAGTGAAATTTCAGTCCAAAGCCCAATTCTCGAACTTTCACCATCATTCCCACCAGCGTCTGGTCCTTCTCGTTAGTTGCTTTTAAGAGTTTGCTATGGTTTTAACTCGACTTACTGAAAGACTAATCGAGGAAAAATGTTCTATTAGCAGAGGGCTTGTTTTTGTCAAAGGTGTGTAACAGTGGTGAGACTAATCCCTGTATTATCATGTTTTAACTTCATCCCCTTGCACTCGGATTAAAACCTCAGGGGTGTTTAACGAGACTCATTTTAAAGAGCTTAGTAGCACGTATAGTCTGTAATACACTAATGTCTCTCAGCAATGTTTGCTGTCTTTATAATGGCACATTCAACAGTTACCATCATTTTATTTTATTAGAATGCAAATTATATTTTTTTTCTGAAAAATACTTCAGCAGAGGACATGGAAAACAGAGCATATAATTGTACAGTTTCTTGGCGAAACGTGTCCAGACATTTAATTTTCTTAAAATTGTGGATGTTGTTTAGTTCAGACCACTTTTATTCAAAGTCAAACAAATCCCAAGGCTTTTATGAAACTAAAAGTAACAGCAATAAACCCCCACTCACGCACATACAAAACTCTAATCTTATATGAACTCAAGCTAATTACACATACACTAAATATTTACCTGCAGTAGGCCTTTAACTTGTAATTATGAATAATCACCCTTTCAGTATTTTTGCATATATTTGTCACATCACAT
Source organism: Scatophagus argus (assembly GCF_020382885.2). Taxonomy (NCBI): domain Eukaryota; kingdom Metazoa; phylum Chordata; class Actinopteri; family Scatophagidae; genus Scatophagus; species Scatophagus argus. The sequence goes on along the minus strand of NC_058497.1, from coordinate 22,868,371 downwards.
TAAGTTCTCCATAAGAAAGAAGGTGCTATCCAGTATAACAATGACTGCCTTAACCTTGTGTGTTTTACCCTGAATTTTGCTGCTACAACCACAGAGGAGGCGTGAGTCTAGCAGGGAATATCCACTCCAGCTCTTGTTTGAGCATGGTAACATGTGCAGTTGCCTTTCCCATTTACAGATGAAAGTGTATGCGTGAAAGGGGTCCGTGCATCACTGTAAAATGAGGCTTTTGAAGTCAGTCAAGGTACGCTCACGGGTGGCTCTTCAAATGAACTCTGCTACACTGTCACCCAGCACTGTTGTGTCTGGCTTGTTCCAGGTCTGTGTCATCCTACAGTATGAGCTAACTGATCATATTATACTATGCTATAGGCTAAATTAGCTAAACAGTTGAAGTTAGTGTAATGCACAGTATTACATGCACACGGAGAATAATTCTCTGCCCTTGAGTGTTTGAGAGTTAAGTGTTATTCACTCACTGCCTCTTACACATATTTTTGTCATATTCAAATGTTTACTGTGGAGAAGGTTTGCTTCCATTGCTATGCGGGTTGCTTGTGCTTCTTCTATTGGTGCTGGAACTGTGCTACGACTGTCATTATCACTACTGTAATCATTGCTACCTGTACCATTTATTACTGTTATTAGCACAAATTGCAGTTTGGTGTAAGTGCTTTTAAGTGGAAAAGAACCAAAAACACCATGTTACCGCTGGCTTTATATATGATTTTCTTACGTTTTTTTCATGTAAATACACAAAGTGACATTTTTATTAAATTAAAAAAGTGATAAGATTGAACTTAAGAATAAACAATACGGCCTAAAGCTCTTGAGGAACCAAACGTTATCACAGCAAACTGCACAAAATGACAGAGACTTTTTGATTTATTTATCTATTTTTTGTCTACTTGATTACTGTGTTTGCTGTGATTTGATATGTGTGTGCATGTATCATGTACTAGGATGGCACTGGTTAAATTTCCAGTCCTACATTTAGATACATTTATTTACTTGACACACGAGACATATGTTAATTGGAACTGCTGACAAGGTGAGGTAAGTGTGGTATGAAAACGATAATTAGAATCAGGATCTTGGTATATACGGATGTTACACCTGTCATCTCAGCCTCTGTCTTCCTCTGTGAGTCAGCTTTTGTTGCTTTGCCCAAAAAAAACAAATTAAAGGTTCAATTCATGACATCTTTGTGTTTGAGGCATGGCCAGAGGAACATTCTAGTTGATGAATAATCCACAACAAGTTTGATTTGAATTTTCCCAGCCAGAGGCACATCACAGCACACAGCACAGTCACTATTATGAAATGATATAACAATATTACTAAAAGCAGCTGTGGTGACGTTATCAGGTAATGTTGGTGACTTGGTTTGTTGAACCTCACCTTGGCAAATGATGTCTGCACTCGTTTCATGTGTAACACACCCCGTGGAAACAGCCGTGGGACCGAGAAGAGGCATCGCATTCAGAGCTGTCAGTGCACCTTGTTGCACCCTGTGCACTGCCTCATTAATAACCATCTGGCTGGGCTGTGATCGTCAGAAGTGTGGCAGAATCCTGCTCCACAGCCCCTGATTGTGTATAGCACACAGCTGCAGTATCCTGCACCACGTTGCAGGGTACTGTGGAGTAGTGAGAAGTTATTGTGCTGTTGTTGTAGGCTGCCATGAGATTGTAGAAGACCAAACAGAGTAGATTCATCTTTCAGGGAGACACAGACATGAACGTGTGCATCTCTCAGCAATACTGCGTCATTCTTCTCTCCAGTCTGTATGTGTTAGCTGAAAATGTTGAAGAGTTTCCACATGATATCTTTAAAGCATTTTCAAATTAGGCACAATGATGGGTTGTATAGTCATCGTCATTATACTCGTCATTTCCTGCTTATTTAATGTTTTGTTGGCAAATGTTCCCACCTAACTGAGGTGGACTTTTCCATGCTGTTATGAAGCCCATATGTTTTGTGTTGGCTCTTGTGAATCAAAAATGATTCTTCCAATTTATTTTTCTCCTGTATAAAATATATGGTTGACTAGGAAGTGAAAGCTGAGTCCAATTGTGACATGTCTGGCAGAGTTCTGTGAGACACGCAGTCAAGTAAGGTGAACTTTAGGTTGCCTGAGAACAGACCAACTTTATTTGATATACACAAGGGACTCGAGTTCTTTTAAAGCATGACAGTAGACAAGAGGTCCCAAAACCCAGTTACTGTAACACAGCTGAAGATGTAGTATTTCAAATAATAACAATAATAATGCATGTTCTGTAGACATTTCTTTCATTGTGCCTACATTTTTTGGAATTATGTACTTTTGCATCTTCTTCCTAAACGGTAAATAAGCCATTCATAAGCACTTTGCCTGTGTGTGAGCCATAAAACTATCCATTGTATTGTCAGATTGACAGCCAAGCAGCACTGCTGATCAAACTGTTCAGCCGTCTGTTGTGTTCAATACTGTTGACACTGGAGGACGTTGTCATGTTGGGGCTGTGGACTAAATTGTGCAAATGTTCACACAACAGAAAGACCTCTTAAATTTCTGTGAATATTATCAGTCTTAAAAATTATCATTCCAGACAGTAAGGTCGTGTCTTTGTTGCAGCACTAGCATTTCAGTTCAGTGCCAAAGGATAAGCTAGTGGTAGCTATTTCAAATTGAAAGAAGAAGATTTAAAAAATGAAACAATCTTATGTTTTTCAAAATTCCCACTTTTATTTTTTGAGTTCTCATTTTTAAATAATGTAGAAGAATTTTACATGTATGTAAAGAACATTTATTTTCATCAAAACGCTCATAATTTTTGGATTACAAAAAAAGAAAAGACAAAGTTAGAGTTTCAGATGATTTCTTTGTGGTAGTGCCTGAGGTGGAATTGTAGTGGTTTCGCTTTTCAGTGTTATGACAGTAAAAATACACTGCAGGCCAGAGACGATCAATCTGAGGAGCTGCTGGATTTCAGTAGGAAGAGCTGTGCTTGGGACTGCAGTGACCATCTGGGGGCTGATGTGGAAGCTGTTCAGTCCAACACGCACCCACGAGTTTGTATGGCAACAAGCTGACCCACCCAGCCAAGAATAAAATGAAACGCTGAAAGGAAGGGACAGAGAAGGTTTCCTTTCTGGAGGTGATGGGTGTGTTTTCACGTATGCAGTAGGCTTCTGTTCATGTTCTGTCATGCTGCTATTGTATATGTTCTATTTTTATGCTGCGGTATGCAAGTGAGATGAAAGGAAGGTCGTGGTGAGGTGAGGAAGGGTGAGAACCTTTTTCCAAAAAAGAAGAGCAGTTTTCAACAGCCGGTGCACACAGCTGCCTAGATAGCAGACTTTTAGCTATTTAATTCTTTGCATCAGTGAGCAAAGGCTCTACGAAACTAAGAAATTGCCAAATAAAATGTCTGCCTTGTCTTAAATTTGTTAATTTATTTCCAGCTGTAGAGAAAACACTTAAATTTGCAAAGAAGAGAAACACATGGTGAAAAGCATGCAAAAAGACAGCAAAGGCACTTTATATTAAAATGAGGGAAATGGATCATTGTGTTTGTTTATGCCGCTTTCTTTCTCTCTCTTTCTTTCTTTATTTCAGTTTTTTTTTTCAACTCAGCCCTAATTATCAGATAACCTAATTGCTGAGTCACTAATTGTTTAAGCCATTCTGGGAGGATGGGGAGCAAATGACATGACGCAAAGACAAGGAGGCATAAATGATGAATGTGAGACGAGACCTGCAGGATCTGGACATGCTTCCCTCAACCCTCAGAGCTGTCTGGGCCAAAGCATTAATAATCTAAATGACAGACAACTTAAATGAAAATTACAGAGCCAGTTAGTGAGATAAGAGAGGAATAGAGAGAGAGAGAGAGAGAGAAGACAGGGATTCATGCATTCAAACAACAGAACAACAGATCAGATAAATGGAGAAGCACTGCTGTGAAGATGAATGGTGCTGAGGAGTATAACAGGGTCAGCAGATCATACACTCTTCATTCTGTAGGCTACACATCAGAAATGTGTCCAATTAGCATTGTTTACCAATAGAACAGCATCTCTAAGCACATGTGTAGTGTTTTATGCACATTGTTTCCCTGAATATGAGTGTTTGTTACTGTGGTCGTGTTTTAAGGGTGAACTTATAAATGTCCCATTGAGGATCACAACAGCATATTGCAAAAGCAGGGCAGCGTTAATGTTAGCATCCATCCATCCATTTTCTATACCGCTTATCCGTCAGGGGGTCAAGGAGGGGTGGAGCCTATCCCAGCTGACTGGTCGCCAATCAATTGCAGGGCCAACACACAGACAGACAACCACACACTCTCACACTCACACCTAGGGGTAACGTAGAGTAGCCAATTAACCTAATGTGCATGTTTTTGGTATTGTGGGAGGAAGCCGGAGAACCCGGAGAAAACCCACGCAGGCACAGGGAGAACATGCAAACTCCACATAGAAGGACCCAGACCGGGATTCGAACCTGGAACCCTCTTGCTATGAGGCGACAGTGCTAACCACTGCACCACCGTGTTCATGTTAGCATGCCTGTCAATATTGTTGGAGCATTTCTTGTCTGTGCACAAACACAGAAATTCCAGCAGAAACCTAATATGTCTGTTTCAGAGACAGCAGTGGGGTTATTGTGTGAGCATCTGTTAGGGCGCAGTTTATGGGTCAGGAAAAATCATCGTCAGTACGTTGAGTAATGAAGGGATAACGTGGACATGTGACTGATACTGTTGTCAGGGTGTGTGCGTGTGCCTTGTGTGTGTGTCATGTGTGAAAAAGGCTGAACCAGTATTAATACAGTGTGGCAGGTTTATTAAAATGCATGTGAACAACAAAAACGATGCTATAACTGAAGCGAATTGAACCACAGATTAAACTATCCACAGATTTTAGAAATGAATGGTAAGAGAATATGCAGGAGCGTCCCCATGTTGAAAATAATGAACTTAATCAAGGAAAGACCATTTGTAGTATCCACCTCACTGTTTTTAAATGGGGAATACAAGTATCTAGTATTAAGCCAAAGGTGCAGGCACATGAGTCATTTATTCACAGCATGAGCAACGCCTTACTCAGACTGCAAACCCGAGCCGCAGCACACACTTCTGCCTGTGCGTGACGACTATCTGGACGCACTTCCTCCTGAACTGCTGTGGTTTGCATGCATGCGATATCCACAGTGTTGCAGCAGTCCTGTTTTTCTCTGTTTTTTGTTTTCTTTTTCTCCACGTCTGTGACAAATAGACATTAAAACTTCTGTGAAAGGTGCAACCTTGCTGGTATGATGTTGATGTGACTGTGAATGATTTTTATTTTTATTTTTAAGATTTTGCCCGAAATTTAAAATTAAAAGAAAAAACTAAACGCTTTGAATATGAGTGCCGATGTAAAACACAACAGGTTGCACGATGCCATGCACTGCTCAGGTAGACAGTGTGGTCTGGGTGTAAAGACTTCTCATATGTTGCTGGTCACAAAGTAGTCACTATTTGTATTTCGATAAATGTGTATTATGTGTCAGTTTAACAAAGTGTGAACTGAAAGAGAAAATGTGTGTTTATAAGGAATTTTAAAATTTCTGGCAGGATAAAATGCTCAACACAATTTCCCAGAGCCCAAAGCGATGCCTTCAGATTGCTGCTTTTGTCCAACCACCAGACCAAAACCCAACGACTCTTCTTTTGTTCTCATATTCTCATATTAGGTGGTATAAGCTGAAAATGTTTAACTTAGAAACAAAAGCAAATTGCAAATCAGCTCTGAAAACTCCAAACAGTTACTCTAGTTGTTGTGCATTGCATACATTGGGATTTAGCGACAATTCACTAACAATACATTTGAGAGCCTAGCTGGTGCTGTGGCTGCTAGGCACAATCTGAATGATTCCATGAAACGTGTGATTTTTCACAGCACAGGACCTGCTACAGTATGTGTGGAACTTTAAAGACCCCTGACATCCTGTAAGCAATCTGAGACTGTGCCAGAATACGTGTGCTAAATGTTGTGGATTGTTGTTTTGAATGGTATTGTTTTTTCTACCACATACTATAAATAACAAAAACTCAGGCTCTGTTGACTTCTCAAGTTTTCCTGTTTCTTTTACACCCATTACTGCAGAAGTAACAAAAACTGATGTTTTGTGTGAAGCAATGTTTTGCACAGTGAGGCCACTAGAAAAAGTCAAACCCATTTTTTTTTTTATTTGACACATTGCGGTGAGTCTATTGTTTATGATTCATTCTTTATTGATCAAATTGCAGATATGTAAGTCTGTGAGACTGGCAGGTGATTTGGATTGACAGCTGTTGAGCCCTGTGCTTGCCGATGTACGTCCCCCCCACTGAATGTTGTTTTCTCTCTTTGTTTGTAGGCACAGCGTTAATGAAGAAGCAGATCTGCTAACATTATTGCAGAAGGGACCCTCTTCAACAAGTATGGGGTCACCATGGAAACCATTTCTCCTCCTGTCTGTCATCAGTGGCCTTTCAGGTAAGACTTTCAAAAGGTAGTGTTCACATACAATGGTAAGAAATAGCTGTACAGACAAATCTTCTAAGCAGAGATATTAGAAGATATGACACAGTACACAATGAAATCAGCTTTAATGACACTGCAGTTGAAAATGTGACACAGCCGGGAGAATCATCATTTATGGATGTGAGAGGGAGTTTGTTTGTATCTTTTCAGGCTTGGAGAGGTTGAATCCACATCTTTAAAATGACGAATTTTGCACTTAAATCTGAAAAAGAAGTGAAGATGCTATGGCTCATTGAGCATTCCTATTCTAAGGCTGCAGAGCCTCAGATAGTTCACAGGGTTTTCAGTACCTTTTCAGTCACAATCTGTGGTGGCTGTGAACAGCAGAGACTCTCAGAGAAAGCATCAGCCAGTGAAACGGCCTTATTAGTTCACTTTCAGGATTTGCTTAATAACCTTTCAATAGCAGTGGACTGGCATGACAAATGTTGAATAATAAATATTTTATTACGTACTGAAAAAGAATGATCAAAACTTCATTTATTGGACGTGCACACAAGGCAGCTTTTAAATTTTCCTTTTTCTTTCATGCTTTGCTGACACAGTAGGAATCGAACCTCTGCATTCACTGAGTTGACTTTAGCATAGCATATCTGTACATCCTTAGCGTGACTAGAAGTGAGTTCACAGTTTTAGGTTTCCAGTTCAAGTGTCTCCCCTGGTAAGTCTGGAGTATTTGTTTGTCAGTCTAACTGAGTCTTTCAGTCAACCAGATCAGGGTGCAGGCGCTCTGTGGCTTTGATTCTGGGATTCAAACACATTAGCGACCTCAACCATTTAATAGAAATCTTTAATACACACATTAATTATCTGCTATTTGTATTATTGAGAGTATCATCAAAAACTAAATGCGTCCTTAACACGAACACAGCATAGAAACACCATATAAGAACACGCGCTGTCTTTTTAGGTACAGGTTTTTTTAATGCATTAGAAAAGAAACTCTGCTTATCAAGGCTGCAACTAGTTTATTATGTTTGTAAACAGGGACTGTGCAGTGGCTTGTGTGGTTCATTTGTTTCAGTTGAGTCAATTTGGTCCATTATTTTTTGATTTGAGGTTGCTTGGTTCCACTTGGGGTGCATGTAGGCCTCACTGAGAGAATCCACTGCTATCTTCTTGTTCATCATATGTGTTTTAGCCTTCCCCACTGACTCCTGTTGTCTTCCAGCTTTGCAAAATAATTGCCTCTCCAGAAATGTGTTTTCTCTTTCTCATAGGCTTTGTAGGGCTTTGGGATTGATTTTTCCACCTTTACATTCTACGGGGATGGGGAGAGAAATGTGTGACCATGTCTACATTTTTCTAAACCAAAATCTCAGCTGTCAGTGGCACACTGTGAATCTGAATTAAATTATGAAAAGGCAAAAACTTGTTGGGAGTGCTGTTCATGTTTTTACGCTCGGTCAGATATGATGTTTACAATCTTTAACGGCAAGTCATTAACCCTTCGGCAACGATGATGTCTTAAAATAATAAATCCATGTGTGTACATTAAATTATAGTCGCACCATTTCCCATCCATCCATCTTCTTCTGCTTTATGCGGGACCCGGCTGTGGAGGCAGCAGCTTGAGCCGGGATGCCCAGACTTCCCTCTCCCCGGACACTTCCTCCAGCTGTTCCGGGCGGACCCCAAGGCCAGCTGAGTGACATAGTCCCTCCAGCGTTTTACCATTTTCACATTAGCATATATCCATGACCAGGATTACCATGACAGCCTGTCTGCTCTTTCCAGGCACAGAAGACAAAATACATATACAGTCTGGGGTTTACAGCACACAGATTCTTTAGCATGTGTAGCCAAGACTGAGAATAAAACCACAAGCACTTCCTCTAAGAGGAAATGTTTTCTTTGCACGCACAGGTGAAAGTGTATGATTGAGACTGTCTGACCACTGCGTACGTAAGGGTTGTGAGGTTTTTATCTGCTAAAAGAATGAAGATTTCTGTGAACCTATAAACATACAGAGAAATACGTTCTACTATCACACACACACTGATGACCACAATTTTTTCTGTGCTTTCATTCCATTTTGTCCATTATTAAATGTGCTTTTCTTCCTATCGAAAGTGTTTGTGTTGAGTGTGCGAACCAAAGAATAAAACACAGTGCAGACAAATGAAATTCCATAGGACTCACATAAAAAGCCCATAAAGATACAAACATACATGCCTGAGTATTTACACCAAGTATATAATCTTGTTGACAAGCAACAACATGTCTTTGCTTTGTTTTTATTTTTTTTTCATTAGATGTCCTGAATGAACTTGTATTTCCTGTCGTCATCCGCCCCACAGATGAACAGCTAAGCACTGCATTATAAATAACTGGAATCAAATGAGTCAGATTAGTATTGCTCATTTTGCAGTTTACATGTTGGAGATGCCGCAATGAAGAATATGACAGAGGAATTCTAGTATTTTGAGGTCCTGTATTTACATATTTTGATGTGCAAACGTTTTGTACTTTGGAGTTGGTAGATTGCCTCAGATGGCAACACAGCTTGAACAGAAATGCAAATCTCACCCACCAGTGAAACATCAGGTAACTGTGGTAGCCGCTGGATAAAATGACCGCTGTATTTACTTATATTGGTTTGAAAAGTCTCTCTCAAGGAGAAGTCTCACAGAACGCAAATTGTAGTAGCTGTTGCCTCGTGTAGATAGTCGAAATCAGCTAAATATTCAGCCGTGACTTTGGAAATAAATTCATGCTGACAGTTCCTCTGGGTGAGCTCCAAAATCCTCCTCTCCTCTCTCCTCTCGCGAGATTTCAGAGTGAGACTTGCCCTTGAGCAGGATTTTGCACACCAAAATATGTAAATGTAGCACCAGTGTTCAAAAATACCAGAATTCCCCTTTGAGTCTGTGGATTCTGTTTTTTGAAGGCGAGTTGTTCATTTTATCCAACAGCTACTACAGTGACCTAATGTTCCACTACTGTTGGAACATTAGGTAACAAAGAAAATCTATGAGAGTGGTGCTCTTCCACTTCAGTCAAACCTGCACTGAGAGCTGAATATGCTTGAGTCATAAATATGTCAAATTTTAGGACGAGTGTCCCACTTCAGACTGGCTTTCAATACGGTCTCCAGCAGAAGCCATGAGCAGATGTGTGATGTGCTCTTTGACTGTCGTGATACTTCTGACATGATGGCGTGTATGAGGGATTAATGACTTAATGTTCTCTATGAATATTGTAAAAAGAGCTCACTTTGAATACAGCGGATCCCGTATTCCATAGTCCTCTGTACCTGTCTCCGCTGCCTGGTCCTTTTTGTTGCCATACACATTTAAATCATGTGGAAGCAGAAAGCACAGCACATTAGATTTTTCTCATGTTATAAAGTGGGCTGGACAGGCATGATGTCTGGGGCCATGGAGTCTGCCTCTGATTGAAATACAGCGTTGCTTGGAGTGTTAAATGGTAATTCAACTGTTCCTCAACTAACTCTGAGGCATCTCAATATTAAAAGTGAGTTACAAGGAATACAGATGGATAGTGCTGTAGAAGTGATGCATGAAGTCATTTTCACCAAGGGCAAAAGAGTCATGCACGAGATATATGGTGGCGTATGGCTAAATGGATGAGTATTTGCATGCGCTACGCAGAGCTGGACCCTGCGATGAATATATTGCTGTGTATAATTTGAAAAATAAATATTAAATACAGTGCTTTGTTAAAATTCCTAAGTCAGAGGTTAATTGTAATTCAAAATATCTGAGCATCCCCTAACCCAGATAACATAGTGCACATAGAGAGTAATTCTGTGTGTTATTAACTCTGTATATACAAATACACAAACTCTGGGATCTGTTTATGGCCCCAGAATCAGTGACTGCAGGACTTTCTCCATCTGGCTTGATCCCAAATTGCGACAGCCTCTCTAACGTTCAAAACTTGAGTCCAAGGGAAAAAAAAAGGAAAAGTCATTGTTGGTTGTTCTAAGCATAAGAAGTTGGACCATTGAAGGCTTGGCAGTCAGTCTTTGATGATCAACACAGTAATCAGCACCAAGGGATTTTAAATTTGGCATTTCAGAGTACATGGGTACATACAATAAGCCTGTGTGCTGACGCCAAAGTTTCTGAAATATTGTTAATGTGCCACAAAGCCTGAACTGCACAAGAAAAGATAGCTTTATGGCAGACGTGTATGACTTCTTCTTTGGTGTCATGTCACTGTAGAATATTCTTGTACCTCCAACATGGGCGTTCAATTTAAAAGAGACTATCATTAACTGAGGATACTGGATAGAGACTCCATACTTTCCATTAAAAAACTTGACAACATAATACCATACATCAGCACTTTTGCAGGTTCACTGTTACTCCGGCAAGGTTGAAGCAACTCATACAATCTCCACAGTACACCAAGGATCAGGAAAAACGACAGGGTCTTAGTAAGTAGTCCACTGAGATAGGAGGTAAGGTGAGGATGCATATGATGTATGGATTGTTCTATCTGTAATGATATTCCGCTGAATAAATGGTCTCAAGCATAATCAGCTTCAGTCAATATAATCTCCCTGTGAAGGTCTCCATTAATCTTACAGGCTATGGCTAATCATGTCTGTCTACTTGAGTCCCCTGTGAGCGTCTCACCTACTTACCGTAAGTTATTCTAATTAATTTTTCCAGGCACAGTTCAGAGGAGTCATGCCTAAGACTCGCACGGTAGGCTTGTTTGACGTGTTTCAGACCAGTGCAGACCTGAGCAGTGAATTGCATGATGGTTAGTGATTTTGTCCAACTCTTTTTACCCGATGCTGTTGATGGAACTCTCCGCTTGACACTTAAATTACCACTCACATGTAAATGATGACACTTCAGAACTTCACCATTACATCACAAAGTCAATCTACATGAACTTAAGGCAGTAACAAATGTAATACATCGTAGTACATTTCTGAAAAGTTCACACATTTCACACAAACTGGTCAAAACCACTGACCATTTCAGACTGGGATTATTTGGAAAAGGAGTAAGTGGTTATTCATTTTACATGCGGTATTCAATCCTCATGTATTGATTTGTTTTAAAATGACACTTGAGTCACATTGGTTTGTTGTGTGGTGTTGTTTCTGGCAATTCTCATACCCGTAAGATGAAACCAAATCACGACCATCAGTCGCTACAGACGCAGCTCAGTTTCACGATGTAATATCCTATGCGACCATGTTACAGCCTATAACAAAGTGTCTGCTGAAGAATTCTGCTTCGCACCCACAGGAACAGTCGCCTACATCTAACAACATGCCAGGTCGGTGTTCAATTCAGGCTCAGAAGCCAGACACACAAGAGCAGATGATTAGCTTGAGTTATTTCACGGCATTGTTTGGTAATTTGCCACAGTCGCCCTCACTGCCGCTGATGTATATTATCTCGATTTTTTTCTTTAGTTTTCATTAATTTATTACATATATGCATTTTATCTTGTTTGTTTTCTATATCATTTTTAAAGAAGCCTATTAACAAAAAAAACCTACAGTCTAATGTTTCTTGTAAAATGTAAATATTCACCATCCATCAGTATGTTTATACCGAGTGAAGCCAGCTGCTGTTCGAGTTGCTCGACTTCAGGCATGCTTTTCGATACCGCCCTCAGCAACACTCATCTACTTTTGAGGCAAACCGCAACTCATCTTGAACAAGCCTAAGGTCTCTGGTGCTGTGCCAACCCAATGACCTAATGCAAGTAGATGAGTTTCTCACTGTTTCCCCCAGTCTCCCCTCTGATTACTTAAAACACATCATCTTCCCTTAGCCTCACTTTCACCCCTCTTTTGTTGATTTGTTTGTATTTCAAGTCCCTTAACTTAATGTCTGAATTTATATACCGAAAGGTGATCTCCATTTAACCCACAGTTATACATATGTATGATAAGGACAAAGTAACAGGAACGTTTGGCTTTTTGATCTTTGTTCAAGTAAAAAAATGGCTGTTGTGTCCTTTGGTGATGTTATCATGAAGGTTGTGTTAAGACCTGAAACGATCACCTATGGCATAGCTTTATAAAGCTCCCTGAAATGCAGCAGATGCAGCTCTTTCAACAACAATGAGTGTTTCTGATTTTGCACCTCTGAAAGATAGGGATCAGTGGGATCTGCAAGGGTCATTGCTTTTATCAGATGAAGGTGACAGCTGACAAGAGCAAGTGCCTGTCGGCTTCACTAGTCAAACAAACAAAAGAGACTTTTTATAGTAGGCTCTATTTGTCAGGATTTAGCCACAATCTGGAATGTTATTTTCCTTGGAAAATAGCTGGTCCATTATAACTGGCAGTAGCTTATGCATTTTGCAAAATGTATGAGCTATTTTTGACAGAACAGTATGCTTATTAATAGTGTGCTTATTAATAGAGAGATTCAAAGAAAGAAGGTTTTTTTTGTCAAGTGACGCAAGCAGGAATAACAAGCCAATTAATTTCATTAATTATACTAGAGATCTCAAGATTTTCTTATGAATTGAACTTACAACTTTTGGTTACACATTAACATCACTTTTATTTTGTGTGTTTTTGTTGAAACCATGTGTATGCAACACATGGTTTCTGTGAGAAAAGTAATAAGAAAAAACAAAGAGACCCTAATTTAACAGCATTTTTTGACTTAAGGTCAACCTTTAAGTCAAGTCAAGTCTTTACTTTAGAGACCCTAGCTGTATATTCATCAATTATGATCCAGTACCTTCCACCCTCCACAGACATTAATTGGGGAGGAAAACAAAAATGCTATCAATTCCTTTTAATATTATGCAGTGCAGTGAAGCAACACCACAAAAATACAACCTTCAAAATGATCAATGGGTCAAATCAGCACCTCTGTGATACTGTGGCAACATAACACAGTATGTCAGAATTGTGACAGCCTAACTACAAGGTCATATTAAAGAACATAATGGCTTGGCTCTAGCACTTTTATTACTCTGCTGAAATCCTGTGCACTCTGCAGCTGAGTGTGTTACATATACACAGTGATAAACACTCCGGTGGAATTCTTTGGCCTGGTGTCAGTCTGCATTGAGAGGTTGCTTTAATGCTGCAGGGGGAAAGACTTACATCCCAGTGTGTCACTGCTAGTTCTTTGTGTAATCATTTGCTGGACAATATTTTTGTCCAGTATTGCTTAGGGCTCCAGATGTATAACAATTATGCTTTAACAATATAACAATTCCTGATGTGTCTGGATACATATCAGTCTTTGGCTTCCATTTGTGATTGGCATTTAGGTGTTATGACATGTTTGTCTTCCCCTTAATAAGGAAAATAAGCCTTTTGTCCAGTCAGTATTTTGAACCTTTACTAAATCAAGTAATTGCAGCTGTCATCATTTAATAGGATCAACTTGTTTTATAATGAGCCGTTTCCTTGTCACGACTGCTCGCTGCTTTTATCAACCAAACTGCAACTGTCACAGTATAGCTGTCAGTCAACGAGATGCGGGGTTGTGCCAAGTCAAATGTACACATATGCTATCAGGTCCAATCTGCTGCTGGCAGTTTGGTCTCAGTGAGATGAAACAGCTGTGTACTCTCATCTGTAATCTCTCCAGATGAGCACGACCACCCTGCAAAGGTTTGCTTCATTTTTTAATTTACCTTTTCAGTTGCCACGATTTATTATTCCTTCCTCCTCCTTAGTCAAACTTTGTCATTTGAGAGTCTCATTCTCCTGTCTTATAACTTGCTTCACATTTGTAATGTTCAGTCAGTAACCTTGCTCCTTCCCCCTTTTCCTGTGAGTGACTAAGGCGCAGTGACAGAGGCGAGTTGGCGGCAGACAGTTGAAAAGCCTTCTGTGTTTCTACAAAGGAGTTTTATGTGTCAGTGCTGAATTCATGATGTTGTTAAGAATTTGTCCTTTTCCTGTCCTACAATGCTAACATACAATTTTCAGTAAATATTCAGAGGTCCTCTAATAATAGACATTAATAATGGAGAAAACTGGCTGAAGAGAATCACTTGAGAGAAAAAAGAAAAAAGAAGTTAAAAAAAACAGCCTGGAAGACGTGCATGCTGACAAGTCAATGAAACATAACAAAAAGGAATACAATAGTCAGAATAAAGAGGCATCAAACCCAGTAATTGCTGGTAAATAACACTCTTTCCAAAATGTGGCTTTTGTCAGGAAAGTGATAGGAATTGTTCAACCAAAGCATTGTGAGATATTTTTATATTTGAGATAATTATTATGTCATGGCAAATGTATGTTAGACATCACTAAATGTGCTAAGATTCCAATGTTACAATTATGGCGGCTTTCATTCATTGTGTTTAAACTTTTCAAGCTGTCCAAGGAAACTGTAGAGGACTCTGTGAGCGTCAGCAGTGGGAATGTGGTTTACACCTCAGTTGAGCAGAGATTATTTAACTGACCACCAACCAGCTAGTAATTGCTTTGCTTATTAAGTTTCAAACTCACAATACCTTTAATTTCAAATGCAGTTCCATATTCTGCCTCTCCCCACAATATGTAATAGAGTAATTGCCCGCTCTACATTTGTGTATGGCAGTATATTTTTGCAGCTGACAAGTCCCCAAGGGTGCATAATTATTTCTCAGTTTTGTTCAGTTCCTTCATAGCACTTTATCATGTAGTGCAAAACACTCCCACCCCCTTTGCAGAACTCTGATTAGACTCTTGCTGAGCTTCAAGCCTCTAGTTCTTTTGCATGTTTCTGTAAGCATTATGTTTGAACAGAAATACCATATCGTCAGTAATTGCAGCTATTTGTTTTAGATGTATTGCATAGCAGCTTTGGAAAAAATCTATCGGTGATATGCTGTCAAGGGAGGAAAACTCGTGTGTGAGTTGTTACAATAATAGTATCATAAAAGACAACACATTGGCGTGATACCCTGCATAAAGTGGACTGAATTCCTTAAAGTTGTAGGAGTAGAAGTATGCAGTGATTGCAATGACTGCTGACAGCTTCCACTGTAGTTTACATTTCACAAAGGGTGTTATTCCAAATCTCCATGGACTGAAGGAAGCTGTTTCCTCCTGTTCTCTTACCCTCGCCGTTTTATTCAATTTGAGACTCGGATGACAGTGATTTATCTGTGGTATGTCACGAGTAGTGAATGTTTTCACCTCAGGCATCATAAGCGCCTTTACATGGTGCCTCTAACGGCAACTATATGCTATATGCTCTCGGAAAAACTGACTGTACGGATGCCAAAAAGGGAAAGACTAGCATCGATCTAGAAACAGAGAATAAGAAGTTTTCATATAAGAAGTTAGGGTCTTTATTGGTAATTTCCCTTCTTTTTAACAGGTGTCTTGGTGGTGATTTGCAAAGTTATCTTTCCATTAAGTGCATAGCGCGGTTTAAAGAGGAATAGATATAGGCTCACTGAGGATTCAAAGCTTCAAATCTACACCTTGCTTCCAAAATGTGAATATTTCTTCAGAAATCTGTTACATCATAGATATTACACCCATAGTTTTCAATGGTACGTGTATTCTCAGCAGATGCAGGAAATGCCTTCCAGGTTTTTCCTGCCATTTCATTCAGAGCTGTCTCCGAAGCATGACGCCTCCGTATCCTGCTGTCTCTACTCTTTTCTTTGTTTCTGTTTGGCAGAAAAGCACTAGCTTGTTGCAGATTATTCCTCATACAAATCATGGGAAACTGGCTTCTGTTGTATATAGGAGAACAAACAGAATAATACTGTAGATTACAGATGTTACAATACCCTACAGTTTTATTGGGTTTGGACCAAGAAGCAGGGCCCAGAATTTGAAAGTTCAGTTTTAATTATGGTTAGAAAGAGGCAAAAGTTAATACCAGACAAGGCAAAGGGTAAAAGGTCCTTGAGGGCTGAAACTGGGCAGGTAATGGCTGGACCACTAAGTCAAAAGCACATATATCAAAGATCTAGCTGACAGTGAATAGGAATGGGCAGCTATATATACGGTAAGAGTAATGGGGAAGTGGGAACGGGTGCACAAGTGGGTGGAGGAGGTCAGGTAATGGAAAATAGTGAGACCACAGAGAGAGGGAGAGTTAATATGTGGCAAGAGAAGAGAGTATATATGAAATGCAGATCGAGAATCAGATTGAAGTTGTGAAAAGGGTGGTGTATAATCACAGAGAAATTAAAAAGTTAGTATTTTCATAATTATTTATTTCCAGTTGGACGATGATTTAACATGCTGCTCCAAATATTAATGTGAAACATCATTCTCATGTTTGTCTCCTTTGAGTAGTAGATCAATTTTACTGAGAGCAATGGTCATATATTATGTAACTCTTCACTGTGTTTTTGTTTTTTTACAGACTTTGCGAGGGCTGTTGCAGCACGGCCCATATCATATGCAGCAGTATTACGAATGAAACCAGACAGCTCGTCAGTGCTCAACTCGCGCAGCAGACCTCGACAACACCACAGTGGTGGGCTGGGCGCTCCTGACTGGCCTGCTTTCCCCAGTCACCCTCTGTCAGCCCTGAGTCTGCTCGGCTCTCAGGAGGACTACAGGAGTGAAGGTAAAACTAATGGTGCAGTCAGACCTACAGTTTGTTTGCTCTTGTCCGAACCAAAATGGAGAAGTTATGCTTTTGATTTGTTAAATGTCACATTCGCACACCCTTAAACGAACTGTACGTGCGAGTCCAATAACCTCACAAATAGCTCATTAATAGCAAGTTCTTCGCCAGCATAGATTTCGTTTGCAGCTTTAGTCAAGGATAATGGACATTTGTGTACACTGTGGCATTGTGTACCCGCTGTTGTGTTCATTAGTTAAAATGGCACTAGGCAGGTTTTTTTTGTGTTTTTGCTTTAACATGTCATATATAAGTAAATGTTGATTGCACAATGTAATGGCTGAAAACACTAGTGGCATTTACATTGGTTCCTTATAAACCTTGCCTTCACTATGCAATTTTGTCTGCTACCCGGTACGAAATCTCCCTGGAACAGATCTTGCTATCTCAAGTGTCAGCGTCTGCCTCCTTCTGCCAAAAGAGCTTTGCATTTTTGTGTCATTTCCAGTCATTAGTCGTGGATTACAAGCTCACTTCTCAGTCTGGCTTTATGTGAACAGAAGGACCCACATGGGTCCAGATGACATTGTTCCCACCTGCCAAAAAAACCCAAGCTAAAAGGGTGAACACTCCAGAGTTTGAATCAACCTCTCCATACATGATTGGTGTGAATGCACTCTACTATCTGTGCTACAGTCTGCCATATCTGGTCACACTTTATGTGTGAAGGCTTCCTGCCTGTTAAGATTTGGTGTGGAAATGAATCTCACCTATCCATCATAACTGCATGGTCTGCAGTGACCAAGGTTACGCCCTTTGTGAAATTGAAGTGGGATCATGGCAATATCCAGCGCTCTCTGTGTTCCTGTCAGTATGGAAGCTATAAGATGTGATGGATATCTTTGTCAAAAGGGAAGATTTAATATCCCAAACACAGCATGGAAACACACTGTCATAAATCTGCATGGGTCACTTCCTGACTTACAGCATGAATAATTCCATATAATATCACAGTGATGCTTTAATATATGATTAATCTTATCATGCTTGTTGCATCTAGAGTGCTTAATTAATGGAAATCTGAAGTAGCTGTTGAATTGGCACAAGGATAGCAAGCACTGGCAGAAACAAGTGAGTCACATTAAAAATGGGCAGAAAAAACACAACAACAATCTCTTTTTTTGTTGTTTTCTTTCTGTTTGTTTCCCCTATTTCCTCCTCAGCACTACTCTGCCTGTCTTTTTAACTTTTTGACAGCATTATCACTATGTAGCCATAAAAAGACTTACATCTCTATAACCAAGGTTAGAGTAATGCCTCTCCATTGTCAGTGGTGACAAGAGCATTATACTATTGCACTGGATTGATGTTCAGTGGATGAAATGGATGCCAAAAAGTAATGCACCTCTCATGGCTTAAAGGGGATATTGCTTTTTTGGCTCTGTGACTGACAGATGGCCGTGGCACTTGAAGTTGAGTGATTTAAACAACTTCGATGTGTATGTGTTTGTATTTTCCACACACATGCACACACTCACAGAGAGAGCGAGAGAGAGAACATATGTGCCTCCAACTCTGTATTCAAATGGTCACAATGGGGATACAGCTCTAGTTATGAAACAATAATTAAGCAACTAGGTGTTAGAAAAGAGAAAATCATATTGAACTTTTTCAGTTCCATTCATATAAAAGTCTGGACTCCAACTGCATTGTCCAACTGTTTCAGCCACAGTAAATTACCAGTGGAATTAATGTAGTTATGCTTCACTTGTGCTTCATTTATTAAACAGTTGGACGTCTAGTTGTAATCCATGGTTAGTTAGTTTAAGCTGTACAGAAAGAGTAACCTTTTTATGGCGCTCTGCAGCATACTATATGAGGTTTATTTATTGAGATCACGTTCAAATCTAAACCAGAACTACAGCAGGAAGGAAGAAAAAAATGTGTTGTTTTGGTTTTGTGCTCCATCACACCGGATTTAAAATGAAGCAATAACTTTGAGGTTAAAGTGCCAACTTTCTGCTTCAGTATTTAAGAGTGTTTACATCCACATGAGATTAAGATTGTGGGAATTGTGACCAATTTCATACACCATCACCTGTTTTTCGAGGACAATGAATTAATGAGAATCATAAACATAAACTGAAAGTCCTCATATTTAATGACACAGAATTTTTCATGACAGCCTGTGACTCGCAAACATCAGTAGACACAGTATGTTCATTTGCCCCCTCATTCAAAGTCAGTACCAGAAAAACAAAAGCTTAAGGGGTAGAGAGGCTTGTGTTAGAAAGGTCATCTGTTCAAAATCTGGGTGGGTAAAAGTAAAAGGCAAGGCTTTCTTCTGCCTCGTTACCACTACTGAGGTGCCTTTGAGCAAGGCCCTTAACCCCAACCAGTTTAGCAGAACTGCTCAGTGGCAGGCAGATCAGACTGTGATTGTGCTGAGCAGTAAATGTGAAAGTGATCGGGGCATTCCTGGAAAAAGAGGACGCTGCTCGGTGTCATGTCTTATTTGAAATATAAGCAGTTGTATCATGATCTGCCCAGGTGGGCAGGTGAGGCACGCTGGTGTTGCTGGATGCTTGTCAGGATGGACAGACAGGGGGCCGTGTGAATAAACATAGATCTAGGGCCATTTTTTAGCACTACCCTGCAAGCACTAGATTGCTTTGTTTTATATGCACAGCAAGGTTCACAACTTAATATTGATTCATTTTCCCCCACTGATTAAGATATTATTTCAAAAGATTTTTATTTCCCTGTGGAGCAGTAAATTGCTTACACAGGGTTGGTGAGATTTTGCATACCCTGAGAATAAAAGCAATGATTCCTTTTCTGTCATCAGATCATTTCTAAATAGTGAGAGGTACTCCAGACCTGCATTGTTCTATTACTCATGTACCAGATCAAATATACTGCCACCTTAGCATAAATGAGTTTCAGCTGTTGTAGTGTCACATATAATGTCAAAGAGCACATCACTAACTATTAGTTTATTTAGGTTTACTTCCTTCATGAATCCATCGTCTCATAGAGAAGCAATTCTTCTGAACACAAGATTCAGCTCGCTTTTGTAGTCTGATGCTATGCACAGAGAAAACCCTGTGCAATAAGCACATCCTTTCTGTGTTAACAGAAGCCTGGATCAAAGAGCAGAGCACTAGTCTAAAGGAACAGAAGAGAAGTGCAACAAGGGACCGTCATATAGAAAGTACTGCATCAGCAAGCATGTCGATATGCGGGCTCATTTGTGCCGAGGAGAGTTCAAATCTTACATGAGAACCACTTTAATTGGGTTTACACCTACGCATATATTTCAAATGACAAATGCTATTTCAAAATTTTACATAAAAACATTTGTAGTCAAAAAAAAAAAAAAAAACTCCTTAGTGCAAAATATTAAATCATATCTCAGTCTTACTTTTTAAATCTATTCTATTGCAAAAACACACATCTCGCTGTGTACCACTGGAAACTTAATAATGAATTAGGCAGTAAGGAAATCCTGTTCTTCTTCTCTCAAAATTTATTAGAAAGTATTTTATTTGGTTATTTAGCCTGAATTGCCTTGTGTAATCTCAACTGTGTGATTGTAAAACATCTTTGAAGGGTGGCCTATATTTATACATCTGACAATGATGTTTAAATATTAATATTAATGTAGCAGACTGACTGATGTTGTCAGTGACTTCTTCTTGGCAGTGGTATGATTTATCTTTGTCAAATCACTGAGGTTAAAGCCTGTTTTGTAAGGAGGCTCTGATACTAAAGGGCCAGCACATCTCTGCTTGTTATGATGGTGGTTATTACCAGTTCTGCACACTACATATATATATAGTATATAGTATATACATATATATATTGCACTTGACAGCCATTTGTTCCTTGTGCCTCAAATGATGCTCTAAATATCAAATTTCTATGCTTTTGGGATACCTGCTCTATGCCATGACATGCCTGTGATGTGGCTACAACCCTGACGGTCATCTTCCAGTATATAGCAGTTGTATGCAAAAATGAATGCTTTATTTGCCCATTGGTTAATTGATGAATAGAGTTCTGAACTTGAATTATAGTCTCAACAGGTGAGCAGTGAGTATAAGCAAAAGAGCCAAAGAATTTTAATTTTACATGATACATGTGCAGCTAAACAAAAAGAAATAAAAAGTCTTTGTGTTGTGACATGTTCATTTAAAAATAAGCTCTTGTTGTCATAAGATAAAAATGCCTGTTTTATTACACACATTTTTACATTACATTTGAATTGATACAATAATAATGTTAAAGAGAAGAGCTACTTTTAACATAAAGTTTTTTCTATCCTTGTAATTTTACTTTCAAAAATAGAGGGCTGCCACAGATTATTAAGGGAGGATAGTAAACAAAGCTGAAGGACTGACAGAAAGAGGAAAGATCTTATTGCTGTAACATTTCTTCCCTGACATATAAAAATGTCTATTTTCTGTGGCAGAGGAGTGAAAATTATTCCGTTAAAGGTCAGAAATCGATCAATGAGAAGAAATGATAAATAGTATGTTGGTACAAATGTACTAACAATAGATTACAAATGTTATCACTCACCTTACATGGTTGTGTACCGGTACAATATTAAAAAAAAAGCTTATTTTTCACCATATGAATCACATCCAAACAGGCTAACAGTATGATCATGTCTTAAGACGTTCTTTTTTCTCCGTTAGATATAGCAGGATTACTAGAATGCCTTCTGATCAGTTATAATCTATAATCAATCGTAACTGTGTAAACACCAACAGTTGTCTGCTGAAGAATACCATACTAGTCATTGTTTCAGTGTAAAGTGTTGTTTCCAAGTCCATCACACAGTGGAGACGCTGATGTGTTGTTTATCGTACAAGCTGCTAGGAAATATTCTGTACTTGCACTAACCAAACTGGGGAAATAGAAAAAGTAATTGAATGTTAAAACTGAGTGGCACTCATGTTGTGATAATTGCAATTACCCTCATCTTTATCTCTGTCTCTCTCTCTATCTTTTTATTTTCATTCATTTGTTTATTTTCCTAGAAGCTGAAGAGTTTGGGCCTGTTTTTATCCAGGAACCAGACGATGTTATTTTTCCTTTGGACTCTGATGAAAAGAAAGTGGTGATGCGCTGTGAAGCACGGGGGAATCCACCGCCCACGTACAGGTGTGACACATATTCGTCTGTCTTCTAATTGCAGTCCTGCTTTCACAGCTCATTAGCTTGTCCTTCATCACAAATTTATTGCTATCTCCTGTTCTCCTTGTGTTTTTCAGTTGGTACATCAATCGGACAGAAGTAGACGCAGATGCAGATTATCGCTACAGCTTACTGGATGGAAACTTAATTATTTCCAATGCAAGTGAGATCGCTGACTATGGGAAGTACCAGTGTAAAGCACAGAACAGCTTCGGGACCGTCCTAAGCCGAGATGCTCTTTTACAGTTTGCATGTGAGTACCCCTTTTATTTATTCATTCAAACATCTTTACAATTCTTGACATATTCTATACAGCAGCTATAAATGCCTGAGAGGGGAAAAGACATGCACTTTAGCCTTATGGGGGTGAAGAACACGCTTCTCGTATGATGCAAATAATTAGCTTCAAGCTCTCTGTCTCTCTGAGTCAAAATAAACCAGGTTGGTTCCAGGGGTAAATAAACACTACGCTGTCTTACAGTAAGGTTTCTTTAGTTCCCACTGGCTCCATCTGATACTGTTGAGTTGCACTGCTAACAAGGTGTGTGCCCTCAAATGCCATGTCTCAGTGGTAAATGAGAGCAAAAAGCACATTTCTTCCCCCAGTAATCCCCTGGACTAACTCCAAAACATCATCACAGGCTGCTGTGCTCTGAGGGGAATGCATTGTTGGTTTTCTCTACAGTTTCCTGGGGAGCAATGACCATAATAGCCTTTTTGGCATGTCTACAGGGAGATTACCGGCCTCACTCTCCGAGCTGTTGCTAGAAAGTATAGTTCATGTGTTTTTACGGGGACTTACAGTTGTTACAGGAATTGTTTAGGAAACAAATGGATAGATTAGCCTGAAACCATGTAGACGAAATAAAGAGATGAAGTTCTGTTTCATAAAAGCACTATCTTCTGCAGGGCCAACAGAAGCCAAAGTTTTGTTTTGAAGAAGAAGACCTGTCCTAAATTAAATATAAGCCAGACTGCACTGGCAGGCATACTTGCCCAGATGGTTAAAGCACAGAAAAAAGTGCTGCTAGTTTCTAAGGGACAGAAGCTGCACCTCAACATGTCCCCTCATCAGTCGTCTAACCCTGTCCAGATCGTTTCCCTCCCCCTCTCTCCACGAGTGTCAAATGAGTATGTGAAAAAAAAGAGCTTCTTTTTTTTTTGTTGTTGTTGTTCTGAAAAATTGAACTTGCCTGCGATTGAGCAATGTAACATGTAGGCACACATTTATTAGTCTAACCTTCAAGCTGAGACATGGGCTGCTATTTTTAGTTTTGCATAAATACTGTGCATATGTCACATGCTATGGAACGTTCTAATACAGATACTGCTGACGTGATTAAAACTCACAACTCTAAAGAGTGGCATCATATTGGAAAGTATAACCATGTAACATTTGTTTTTTGGGGGTTTTTTGCAGCTGTTATTAATTCGGCTCATTTAAAGCATTTTAGAGGGTATTAAAGCCTAAGCAGCGGTCATGCATGGGGTCGTGTTAGGTTGACTGATGTGTCAGCTGAGGTGATGGCCACTTGTTTTTTACGCATCAGCTTCACCCAAGCCACCTTTTCACAAATGGGATTTTCACGTTCCAATAACAGACAGATCAGCGAGTGTGCTGCTGTTTGAGGTGTGACAACTTCTCTGTATTGAAGCAAAAATAGCTCAAATAAATTCTATCATTGTTATTTAACTCTTCTTGCCAAACCACAGCTTTTCTTTGCAGTACAGTACAGTAGCATATTTTCTGTGGCCTCGGGGTAGAGGTGGGGGTGGGGTAGAGGTGCAGCTTGGACTCACTGCCCTAAAAACATCACTCATTGAATAAACATGTGTGTCTATCTCACTTGTACTGTTGAGTCAGCTACAAATCCCACATCTCGCCAACTGTTGATGTGGTGCGATGTGAGGGACTCGTCAGAAACGTCCATGTGGGAGAGTTAATGATGTGCACATAGAAACAGTGAAATAAACACTGAAACAATGATTTATTGTGTTTGTGGATATAGTTTTCATAAGAAGAAGAAGGGAGAAGAAGTTCTTGTGTATTTTTTAAAGATCATGCTTATTATGCAAACTGCCTTAGTTGGATTGTTTCGTAGATAACCTTAGATGTCGCAGCCTGTAATCAGAAAACCTGTTTCATCAATTTCATCCCATGACCAAATTAAAATGTACTTTTATCCACGGCCATTTATCGTATGAAGTGACACAACTGTGTCGTTTCTACAGCTTTATGCAGTACAAATATTCAACAGCATAAATGTGCAGCAGTCTCGTATTCAGCCATACACATTTCTTAAAATGTGACCCTTCAAAAGGCGAGCCTCGGAAACAAAGAGAGGTGCCCTGCAGCACGCATTTGGATGCAGAACCTCCTCTCTCTCTCTCTCAGCATAACAAATGGTGGGTATTTATCACTCGCCGTGGAGCTCAACTTTTTCTTCTCTTTTCACGTTGGCACATTTTCATGCAATGACACAGTCGGCGAGTCCTTTTAACTAGTTCGGATACACATGAGTAATTCTCTACCACACAAGCTGAGTGTTTTAAAGAAGTAATTACATGCTCGTATGTGCTGTTAATGCTTGAAATGAATGGTCAACTTAATTCTCTCGTGTTACACAATCAGTGCACGTTAACACATCACAGCCACACTCAACAGGCTCCTTGTAAATCTGTTTTTTTGTTTTTTGTTTTTCTCCAGTAATTGTTGTTATTCTCTCATAATTGTTATTCTCCCAGTTACAAACTACCTGCGATAATTTCAAGCAGACCACACTAAATCCATAAATGAATTTTGCGTGGTCTGGCAAAGAGGGTATTTAAGTGACTGTGCAGCCCTCCACTGTACCCTTCGGCCCAGAGGGTTGTTAAGTCAAGCTGGCGGACTGAACACAGCTCCCTTTCATGCAGGGAATCAGGGATGAGGTAGAGTGGACCAGCCTGAGTGCATGAGGAAAGGTTCAGTCAAGGCTCTCTATATTTTATCCACTGGTCGTGTGCTCTGCACCAAAGATGTTTCAGTAGCTTTTTTCTCTCTTTGTTTTGAAATTCTGAGCTGCTGAACTCACACTCGGGCTGTTTTTCAGCCGTGACTTTGAAGGCAGCAGGCAGAAAGGAGGCTTCTGATCTTTCTCCCCAAAGAGTTCTCTTCTCTCTGCAGACGTGAGTCTGGCTGAGGCTCAGGTATCGAGCCACTCCGAGCAGTACAGTAGTAATGAAATTAACGGCGGGCTTTGAATGGAGCGTTGGAAGACCCACACGCACGCCTCGTTCTGAAATGCTCTGCAAATCTGAAATGATCAGTTGTTAATGCCCATTAATTGAATTCATGCTGATCTTGATGCAACTAATTTGCATCAATCACGAGCCCCTGTGCTTGCTGCAAAATTACATTTACATTTCCAGAATTTGAATATTTATATGGACATATGTTGCCTTGTAATTTTTAAGCATGCTTTAATGACGTACAGCTTTTACATTATTAAAAAGTCATCAATATTGATACACTTACGTAACTGTAGTTTGAAAGGGAAACGATAGGTCAGTAAGACCTTCATTTGAACCTCAACTTCTGCTCCCATAACACATGACTGCTCATGTCACTGATGTCTGATTTCTGAACTGGCTGGAACATCCACTCGGTCTTGATTTGTTTCTGTTATATTTACATATGAAGTGATCATTGCTGTGGTGCGTCTGTATGGCATTTCTCTCTGTGCAATCAAACAGTACTTTGGGTTTATGTAGGTGGCTCTTTGGCTTTTTTTCCCTCCCTCTTTCAGCTGTAGTGGTTATTACTGCAGACCATGACTTATTTATTCTAAACAACCAGCATTGCTGTCATCTGGAATATAAAATGTATAATTTCTGGTATGCCTGGAGATGTTTCTCAAGAAAGCTTCAGCAGCTGCACATGGAAACCGTTGATCAGTAGTCTGTAGTCATTGTGTTCTGTATTCACTTATTTACTAATTTCAATTTAATTTCAAAAATCTTTCTAGCCTGCCGTGTCTGTTTGCTCTGTTTGCATAAATTATGATTTATGTTTGAATTCAAAAGGAAACAGAAGTTGGTTGCAGCTACACTTACGAGGACGACAGTGGTGGAGTGGTGACAGCTGCTTTTTGAATCAATAGTGAACGTGGTGACAATCAGTGGCTCTTCATCCCTGTACGCTGGTGGCATGTTGTTAGCACAAATAAATCAATGCTATGTGCACACAGCAAACGGGCCAGGATGATGAGATGCAGTTTCACTAGCATAGAGGTCCAAGACAGCTACAATGAAAAAGTGGCAAGCACATCACAAAACGAACAAGCCAGCAGCCCCCAACTGAATGAAGGAAATACAGAAATGATGTGCGGGAAATTGATTTAAGGCAAAAGTTTCAATCATGCTAATTCTGTAGAAGAGAGGAGAAGGCCGACACTCATCTGCGTTTCAGAAATGTTTTTGTTTTGTTGTTCCAAGTTGTGCGCTGCCAAGAGCTGATGAACAGTCGGACCTGCTTTGTTTTAAGCACAGAAGTGGTCAGCAGTGAAGATTGATTTGTGCTGCGGATTGAATGCTTGTAAATCCAGGTTGTATGGCAGACTATTCTCTTGACTGATTCTGCTGAAAAAGAGCAGCATAGCACATGAAATATTTACCTGCTCCTCTATTCTTTTTTGACGTATTTCAGTTTCTTAAATATTTACCATAGTCTTGCCAGTTTTTAAATGGTTCAATAAGTCTTTTGTTTTGTACATTTGTGTACATTTATCTTTTATCTTTTTTTGCTTTGAACTAAAATGTTTTAAATTACTTATGTGTCCAATACAGAAAAGGAAATGCAACTCTCTGATGGGGAGAAAAAGGAAAAAACCACTGATGTTTTGAAAAATAAAGAAGCACACTTTGACAGGAAATATACTTTGCGCTACATTTTAAGATGAAGGCCATGAACTACGGCCATTATTGCATGTGCCAGAAAATTAGATGACATTCAGGATTCATAAGTCACTTTGAGGCACAATTATACAGGGTAATGGTAAACGCTGCCCCTCAAAGCGATGAAGTGAAAGTGGTGGAGACACAGAGACCCGCCCTGGGTCAGCCGCCTGTCGCTTGATCCCAACACTTTGGCATCACTTCAGTTAGAAACTAAGCAGGCAGTTATTTCACTTCCACAGAAAACCAGCGTGGTGAAAGCAAAAAGTGCCTCATATGTACATTCAAAAAGTTGTCAATACAGAAGGAAAATGTAATATATCAGGGCTGATTTAAAAACAAACAGCATGCATGTTATAAATAACACAACATGAGTTACAGGTTGTGCCGAAAAGAGCTGTTTTCAGTACAGCAGTATGCAAATGAAATCATGGAGATTGCCCACCTCTACCACAGACCCACAGTTAATGGTGGCTCTTTTAAGATAGATAGATAGATAGATATACTTTATTGATCTCAGGCTGGGCAATTACAGTGCAGCGGCAGCATTACACACAACAAGCTATGCAAAATATGTTAAAAATAGTAACATGCAAAGCAATATAAAAAGTGTATATACAGCAAATAAGCAGTGTGATGTTGTTCAAAATAAAGTAGAAAGTAAGGTGCAAACCGTAATGATTATCTTTGTCAAACCTTAACCAAGTACTTGTATTTGCATAAACTCAGCCACCACTCAACAGGAAAGTAGAAGGTTGAGAAGCCACAAACAGAATCACGTTTTTCTTTTCGTGCTGTTCCAGATCTCGGTGTTTTCAGTGGGAAGACCAGAGGTGGGGTTTCTGTGCGAGAAGGCCAAGGTGTGGTACTCATGTGCAGCCCTCCTCCTCATTCCCCAGGTAAGAGTTAAGTTGTAAAATGTAGTCACAGACTGCTTTTGGGATTGTCAATAAACTCATCAAAATTCATCACAGTTCCTATGACAACAAGTGATGTTATTACTGTGCCCATCATTCATTTATTTATTTTACTGCGTTGTATTTTGATGGTTAAGTCTCTCTACCCGTCTGTTCTCCTGTCCATCCATCCATGCTGTTCAAATGATGTGACAAGTTATGGAGCACAGCTTCTCCGATATCAAATTTACTGGATCATTAGAAATGAAAAGAAATGTTACACTGCCAATTACCTCACATAGGCTGAGCATAGACGCTGCTCTTTAATGGCATATCTCGAATATCCCTCTCTGCAGTTGTTCTCTAATGTAAGCTCTTATGTGAGCCATGAATCATCCAGGCTTTCTGTTTGCATCAGCTCTGTCGTACCACTGCACTGCACCCATGGGAATGTTTGCTTCCTTTTCTGGATGCCATTTCGAATGATGTGGTATCAAACAGGGAGTCAGGGACAGAATAGCTGATTTGAGAAAAAAAAAAAAAAAAAAAGCAATTAATGATTAACTGTGCTTAATGATTGACAGATGAAAGTGTATTGCAGATGATAAAATCTGCATCAGTCACAGCACACGAGTGCAGAGCTGTTGCACCAGGTTTATGTCATTTCCACGCTGCATTAACAGGTCAAACCAATGTGCATACATGCTTTTATTTTTCCAGGGGTGCAGTTTAAAGGTTAAAAGTGTGATTGACATTAAAAATTAGAATCAAACACTGGTGTGAGCTCTGTATATTGGAAATAGTGATTTTCTGTCATCTGAGGTTTGTTACAGACTTGCTGCTGTAAGCTGTAAAACTGGCCCAGGTCTCAGCTGTGCTGACATACTGTAAGGCCCTCGTGATGCATTGCTTCCCTTAGATTCAGTTGATTGTTGAGTTGAGACACAATATGTTATAAAATTTTCAATCAACTGTTAAAAGTGCATTTCAAAACAATGCAATTTAAGTTGGATATCATCAAACATCAAAAATCTGCTGTGGTGAAACACTTGTTTTTTTTTTTTTTTTCCTACAAGATGTGACAGAGGCTGTCAAATGAGCTTTTATGAAGCAAGGACAGTAAGCAAATAAAAGATATGAAAGAGCAGACCTACAAAGTAACACTTAGAGCACTTAAAGCGACACTGCTGTCCAAGCTTCTGGAAGGTCTTCTATTCTCTTTCTGTTTCTGGAAATGTGAAGATGGCAGGACAGCCTCGAAAGGCTGCTGAACCCTTATTTTGATGCTTATTTTTCATGTTTGCAGATTATGCTCAAATACACAACACAGGGAAGATTATAATTTATATCTCCAACGTTGCTGACATGAAATGAAAAATGATCTCCAACGAGTAAAAAAACGTAGAAACAGTCATAAAATGTGCTGGTGTGATGAATGCCTTTGTGAGTCAGAGCGTGTCACAATTGAAAAACAGATTGCGTAGGGAGTGTTAAACAATGTTTGGGTTAAACTGGTTGTGGTGGGATTCAAAGACATTAAAATGCCACTTAAATTAGATAGGACTCAAGGCTGAAAATAATTTGGAATCACCGAGATGTGAAAAGTTTTTTTTATTTTCCATTTCATGGCTTTGAGCACTTCTGATCAGTTTTTATGTGTCCTTAGTGAATGGTGTTTTGCCTTTATGGAGCTCAAGTGTTAAAATAAAACCTGAACTCTGCTGTCTTTCATACTAAGATGTTGTAGCAAAGATCATTGTCAAATCAGTAATATATATATGTTGAGTATTAAGCACAGTTTGTACTTTTGAAAGTACCTTCTGCTGTATATATAAGTGCTGTAGCTCACAGTCTGGATTACAGCCACATGGTCCATTTCCACTTCCCTCCTTTTGTCAAATAGTGACCTCAGCAGATGAAGCAAACGATGCTGACTTTGCAAACCAAAGTGTTACCTTTTTACAGTCACTAACTTTGGGCTCCCGTTGAGTGTTGAAATCTCTCAGCTCTGAACATCTTTGAAACAGCAGTTATTCATTATTTACCAAGATGACACTGATGATAGTCAAAACAAAAATATATCCAGCCTTTTTTCTCCAGAACAGACAGATTAGGGATGCAGGATCAAAGAGTTGTGAAATCCTCTCAGGCAACATTGAATAGACTCATTTGTCCCTGAGTTTGACAGTCATCTTCTTCAGTCTAATGATGGATGTGGCTGTGTAGAACAATGCACTACAGACGCAAAGCAAACAGCATGCTGTCGGAGTGGTTTTTATGCTCATCATATTGCATCCATCTGGCCAACCATCCATCCATCCATCCATCCATCCATACACCCATCTATTTTATTGCCCACCTATTCCTGTTCCAGGGTCACTTTGCCAACTGTCTGTGGCTCTTTTTCACTTTTTTGGCTTTTCCCTGCGAACCTCCATCTTTTGTTCTAAGCAAATGTGTAATCTTCCTTTTTGAACAATTTAATTTGTATATCAGCATGCATTGTAAAGAATGCTAAACACAGAAGCACATCCTATACTGTGGCACACTGTTATTCATGAATAAAATTAAAGAGATTCAACCTAGATGCAAATGGCTTCATAATCTTTCGAAGATTATTAGCTGTACAGTCAGAAAACAAAACCCGGTTCTCTGCACACAAACAACTCATTGGAATCAGTCCACCCTGGATTCTCAATTATCATATGTCTGTTTTACCTTTCTGATGGCATCACTAATTAATTAAAATAACCTTGCTGCAAATAACAGGCTCATTAAGGCCCTGTTTAATTGTCTTTTTTTTTTCTTTAGGCGCCTCACTATTGTTTTTCCACGGGTTTATATAAAGTAGCACTCATTTTATGCTGATGAGTAAGCTGATCCCTTGTTGCTCTACAAATCCCATACTCATTATTTCTTTAAATTATTATCGCTTCATAGGTATTGAGCAGTGATTAACAAGTGGTGGCGTTATCAATGTTGTGCCAAGTTGTTAGTGGGTTATTATTTTCTCAATAGTTTGTACAGTATTCTAAGAGTAGGATGTGACTGTAGAGCGAAGCAACCTTCAGCTCGTCCGATCCAGATGGGAAGTTTTGCTGTGCTGCTTTGATGCAGTGTGACCAGAGGAACATTTTTGTTCTATAAACTGCTTTGCCTCAAGCTCATTTAGAAAACTTCATATACTATTCTGGATGTGGAAGTGTCTTTAAAACCTATTGCCTTTCTACTCGGACAGACATAAGGCTGTTATTTATGGCATAAAAGAAGACACTGATATTAAAGAAAGTTTCAGAGTTTTTTAGGATGACTAGATATATATATACTTTTAATGCACAGGGCACAAAGATAGGTGCTGCATTGTATCCTAATGTCTATGTTCTCCACTCACTCTTCTAGAGATCATCTACAGCTGGGTGTTTAACGAGTTCCCTTCATTTGTCGCCGAGGACAGTCGACGCTTCATCTCCCAAGACACGGGAAACCTGTACATCTCGAAGGTGCAGCCCCCCGACGTAGGAAGCTACATCTGTCATGTGAAGAACACGGTGACAAATGTACGGGTTCTGAGCCCTCCAACACCTTTAACGCTGAAAACCGACGGTGAGGCTCTCAGGTTTATGCCACATCTCACAAATGATAGGCCCTGATTTTTATGAATGCCCCTGGCAGACAAATCTAATGGATTTCACTTGATAAACCACACAGAAAGTATTGCAGAAACCTCTCTCTGTCCATTTGAAAGTGTGAAAATGTTGTGAAAGCTTTTATTATTTTTTTTTACATTACAGCGCTTCCTCTCGTTGAACTTGTTTTGTTCAGTGGAAAATCTAAAAACATATTTCATTTTCTGCGGGTGGATTTTATTACATTATAATGCATTAAGAGAAAACTTTTGTGATCAGATAGGTTAATAAACGTCGGGTGGTCTTATGCATTCCACTGAGCTCTCATGTTATTGGAATTCATACACACTGTAAATAGATAGTGAGCAATGCTTTAACATTAGTGTTGGGAGCCTTCTTCACTCACAATGTGCTTTGGTTAAACTAGCCATCAGGGAAATCATTTTGCAGCATAAAATTAACTGAATCAATGGCCCTTGCTGTGGATGGGATTTCGCTCTTTTATACTAGCCTCTCAGGAGCCATGCTGTGGAGCTGTTTGTTGGATTCAGGTGTGGATTTCACCTACAGGCTTTTTACATCTGACTACACAGAGAAACGTCCATCACTTCACACAAGTGCCTGTCATTGTCAAGGTTTCAAAGGGCCACTGAGATTACATCCCCAATGAAGCTGTGAAAAGGGCCTCTGTGCCTCAGAACCAGGCTTGTTCCAGTTTTGTGTTGCCACACAGATTTACCTCTTAAGGATTACATCCCTTCCAGCAAGATCCCTACGCTATATTTACATAACCTTGTATGAAAGGGCCCTCAGAGACACGCAATACTGTAATACTTAGCACATAATAACCATGCTGAATTGGCTTTTATTGCTCATCAACTAAAAGATGCACAATAGTCACAGGGTTCATGTAGTCAGTCTGCTATCAGTGTTTTAATATGGCTAATGTCACTTATTTCAACAAGAGGAATGAACTTTGCAGCACCCATATCGAGATGTGTGGCTATGACATGTGGGCTGAAGGACAGCACTGTCACCTGCAGCACAATATGGCCAAATCAAATCTCTACAGCTGTAGCTCCGTTTTGCCAAAGAATGTCTTGGCATCTTCTGCTCTGCAAATCTCGTGATGGTCTGCAGCCTTCTATGTTGTGAATTTGGGTCTAAAATGCCCAAAATTGCATTGGCACATCTCACAGCAGGCAACCAAATGTTCCGGTGCTGCGCACACCTCTCAGTCATTGGAATTTGACCAATCAGATGCAATCTGTGCCTCAGTAAAAGTCAGTGATTATTACATAATACACAATACACAGTTAAAGATGTGTGTGCGAGTCGCCACTGTCAGCTCCAACCATGAGTCTCTTAATCAAAACAAGCATCTGGGCTCCATTATACCCTGTGGGAAGCCATTGATCGTCATTTGCGATCCACCTTGAGCTGAGTTGGGCTAAGCACTCAGCTCTGGACTAATGGACTGTTTTTAAACAGACACAGTTCATCAGTTCATCTCAAAAACACACTCCATTTTATTTATGTTTGCTTTAAAGAGAAATAAGTGTGGATGGCAGCAACTTTGAATTGTCTGCTTTTGTTTATAATGATATGTGGCTCACTTTTACATAAGCTATCTTAAAGGGCAAATCATTATAAAATTGCCATTATTTCTATGGCAGTTGTTCATTAGTTACTATTAATTCAGCAGAAAGCATCAGTGAAAACAAACTGAAATGATTTTTAAACTGGCAGGTCAGTTCAAATCCCCCATCGTGAACATCGTGTGCATTTTTGTATAGTTTCTTTTTAAAAAAGCATAAATATTCCCGTATTTTTTACTCAACGTATTTGCAACTTTATTCTGCTATCTTTGTGCTGCTGTGATAATGAGAATGTTTCTAGTGCAGGACTAATAAAGGCCCATCTTATCTTATCTTAGGTAATACAGGCAGTGACGTACTAAAGCTGAGTTTGAAGATTTGTGTATAGCTTTAAATAATTAACATCTATAGTTAAAACTCTTCCATTACTCCATGTTTATACTGTTTATGCTGTCAAACACACAGGGATTTCACCATTGTTTTTACTGACAGGTAAGTGGTAAAACTTCCCGTTGGACTGGGGTACTGGTGGTGTTATCATTATTATGAGACATTTCTCTCTCTGCGCTGACAGTAATATTAGTCAAATATAATGTTCATAGGCACAAGTCATCTCTTTACTGGCATGTTTTCTGTACTACACTGTAAATTGTTATGGCAGACCTAAGACCCACAGCCATGGTTGATGTGAGTGTGATGTTTTTAAATTAAACCAACAAAGCAGAATGAATATGGTCATTCTGTTATCAAGAGAGCAAAAACTTATACAAAAACAGATACATTAATGCACGACAGTTATGGTAAAAAAAAGAAAAAGAAAAAAGTTGAAAGATGTGGATTTAATTAGAACATGTAGCACTTGTAAGAGTAACATTTTCATTACCTTCATGTTAAATTACTGCCTTTTCTTATTAAAAAAAAAATAAATCAATAATTAAAAACACATTATCAGTGATGGTTTGGTATATTGCAGCATTTTGTGCAATGTTAATCATCGTCCTGTTGTAAGACACGACTGCTTTGCTAATGAGGTGTAGATGGTGGATCAATGCCTTCAGGGCAACTTCTGCAATGAGTGCTGCTGTGACAGTCCAGTTACAATTGGTGAGACCAGTCCAGCTGTCAAGTGCCTGGGATTACAACTAGCTGAGGAAATCTGATGCAATTATTTCACACATATCAAGGATCCATCACATTTGGATTTAAAAGTTCTGATTAATTTTTTTTAAGCAGATCAAAATAATCAGTGCAAACATAAAACCTTCAGGTTATTTATTTATTATAAGTTAGAGATATTTTTTCCTTGTTTGTATCATCTTATTTTCAAAAGTTTTCCTGCTTTAGTGCTTCATAGAGTCACCTTAAAATGTATGAGTTCCTGTAAAATTCAGGACAGGCATCGTACTATGAAATTGGCTCACAAAAGAATAAAGTACAACAGAAAAATGTAATTTCATTTGATTAATAAATAAAACTGGAACATAAAATATAAACCCAGTCTCACTACAAATGAGGACTGGTAATGTTTTAGCACACCAAACTAAGACATTATTTCTTTCAGTTCGATCAAGTCTAGCCACTGAGACTGAATATGATATTGAATATACTATGGCATGAGCCAATGAAATATTGCAAATTCATTATATGTGAAGTGCTGCTTTGGAGCCATAAATGTTGAGAATGAGATTGAAATTGAAAAGTTCTTTGGAACAAATATCATAAAACTCCTTTTCCATTCACAGTCGGACACAATTCAATAACCCCACTCCTTCTTTGCAGTATTCATTTTATCACATAAAAAGTGTCAGGTACACGTAGGAGGTGTAATTATGGTTTCTCAAATGTCATGCCGGTCATTTGTCTTACTGATCATGTACGTTACAGTGCAGCACTGCACATGGCCTGATATGTTTTGGTGTGAATTCAGGCGGGTGGTGGGGAAGGTTAACAGTGTGTCCATCAGAAGTGCTCACATGGCATTACTGTGTGTGTGTGTTGCGTTCACCTGTAAAGGGTAAAACGCTCATGTAATATTCATTTCGCAAACTCTCATTTAATTAGGTAGATAATGATAATTAGATCTCAGCTGAAGGTGTTTTATTTTGTTCCTCCAAATGTGGTCAATGCCAGCTGACATATCATTTTGGTAAATGGATATAAATGGCTGCCTTAACATACAGCAGAATAAAGAAAGAAAACGTGTCCTCTGGCCATGACTTAGATTGGAGGTGTTAGTCATAGTGGCACTTAGCAAGACTGATAACACGTTATCACTTGTGTCCTTCGCAGTGTGTTTGTGGAATTGAAAAGTGGATTACTAATTCTTGAGGATAATACACTGCTTTTCCCTGTTGTCATTTGTTGGTGTGTCATCTTAAGGGTCTGTTTTTGTGATGTCGTGGCCTTTGAGCTTTTCTGTTCCTGTTTCTGCAAAACCTCTCCCTGGGATGCATTTTCCAGCTCAACTTTCATTGCACAAAAATATTAAAAATGTGTAAAAATATATTATGCCATGTATAATTCTGTATGTACTTTATTGCAATATGCTACTCTGTTCTCTGCGATCAAAAATACAATAAATCAGTCGCTCTGTTTTTGATCCAAACCAGCCATCAACCCTGTTAATAAACAGTGTATAAAGTAGAGGGGGATAGTTGAAAGCTGTGTCAGATGCTGTGCATAATGTGCAGTCCCACACCTGCACACTGTGCAGTTCAATGTACCATGTGTATTTTGAGAGGTAGAAATCCTCTGGAAATTTTGATTTGCTGCTTCATGTTTTTTTTTTCTCTTTGGTTGTTGCTTACATAATCATAAAAACAGGTATTGGGGCAATGGGAGTGAGAATCCCTATTATTTTTATATCACTGTACCCAGTCATTGCGTAAAACACTGCAAGAAAAGATGAGGATGATGGGAATTGGGGGGTAAGTAGCTGTTTCAATCTCCTTGGTCCTAATGTCTGCTATTCCTCTTTCTTAATCTCTTCCAGGTGTCATGGGTGAATACGAGCCTAAAATAGAGGTGCATTTCCCCACATCTGTTCTGGCTGCAAAGGGAGTGACCGTGAGGCTGGAATGCTTTGCACTGGGGAAGTAAGTAAACAAGGACATATTGCACAAATATAGGAAGTTGTTTATTACAGCAGTGTTGTATTAATCACCAAGCACAGTAAACTACAAGCTATCATTGCTCTGTTCCTGAGAGATCCTTTGGCTAATACTCCGTTTTGTTTTTCTCTCCTATTTAAATTGCATTATTCCATTACCTGAATGGGAATGGGAAGGCATGTCTTGTCTTCAGGCAGGATGTTAAGTGAGTGTAGAGAAGTGCAGCATCGTTGTTCTGCTGTTAGATGGCATGTTAGTGCATGGGGGGAAGACTGAATAGGGAATTCAGCCCCAGGGACCCATGTGTTCTCATAATTGAGAGCTCTAATGTATCTGTGTTTCCTGGGTGCTTTCAGTGTCGGTTATGAATGTAGAAAGCCAAGGTTATGTCGATGAAAGAAATGAAATTGGTAATAGTTGTCTGCCAGGAGGGAAAACACATACTGTCCGCAGAGACTAAAATCCAAACCACTTACCACAGTTTCTAAAGTTAGCTTCCTGGATTCATCGTTTGCAAAACCATTGCCTTTTTACATAAATTTTTTTTTTTTTTTAATTTTAGCTTTTTTTCTGTTTTTTTTTTTTTTTGGTTTTGTTTTTTTTGCAATGCAATCATGATGAATAAACATTTTTAATTTTAAAAAATTTGAACCTTCAGGTGTAAAACTATTATAAAAGATTTTGAGTCTTTTCTCCAAAGTCAGATCTGAAGTGGTGCAAGTAAAACATAATCTTTTATCATCCCGACTCCATTTTGTTTATAATTATTCAGCATGAATTATTCATTGCTGCCTCCTATCTTAAGTGCAAACATCCTCTAATCTACAGATGACTGAGGACCTCATAATTGTTTACCTTGATTTCAATTAATTATCCACATTATGACAAGTCATTCCCTAAATATATAGACACTGCATTAGAATCTCACACCTCGTACTTTTTCCCATCAAGCTAAGCAGGAGTTTTTGGACGAGTGTAGAGCAGCTAAACAACTTGAGTCCTCGCTCTGTGCTTCCCTCAATGAAGTAATTTGTGCTTGATGGCTTTCAGTCAGATGGTGATCCCAGTGACTTACCCTTTTACGCAGAGATGAATGATTTATCAATGCACCCTATTAAGAAATGCCAGTCTTTATATAGCACTGAAAATGAAGTTAAAATGGGTTTTGTTCTCCTGTTGATCAATATTTATGATGGCACCACTAGCTAAGATGGGACAGGAAAGATCTCTGTGTGTGAATGCCAGAGCTCCTTGATGTGATTGTCTGTTGTGATATTTACCAGTGACAGTATTTTGGAGGCCGCAGTCAAGGGCAAAGAGAACGCACTGCGAAAATGAGAAAGTAAACAATAAATTATCATTCAGCCAGTTGTTATCTTAAATTAAAGTATGAATTGTTTTCATGAAATTATCACAGCCATCTATAGATGATATACCAAAATTAGTTTATTTAAGCAGCCCAAATTCAACTTAAAGTCTGATTTGGAAGGAGCTGTGGAAAGTGCAGTGCTGCTGGCTGCATTCCCTTCAAGTGATACTGGAGTATGAAGTTCATTGTAGTTCAAAAAGCCGCACATATTTGATGGGTTACACATTCTCTCACTCATTTCCACTTAAAATATAATATGTGGCATGCAGCAGATGCTTTCATCCAGATTGCCTTAGAGTACAGGATATGCTTTTTCGTGACAGCGAGGATGTCAAACTCTTGAAACCCTTGTAGTTACTTTCATTGAGTTTTACAGGAGCACAAGGACCACACTGACAGCAGCGACAGAAAGTGCCTCTTTTAAACTCGCAGTTAATGTTTTTGAAAGATAGTTGTTTTAGCTCAGATCGTGTAGGTAAAATGTGGCTTTGAACAGCGGTTGAGACAGCTCAACGCGCTGCACTTTGAGAAAACATGCAAATAGACAAGACACGAGCAAATTAAGAAAACTTCTTTTCAGTTTCAATTTGACAGCACATGCAAAGCGTTTAGGAATCAAGCTGCTAAGACCACAACACAATACATCACGGAGAAGAGCTGCAAATACAGAAGAACACTAGTGCTGAAAATATGGCAAAAAATAGCGTAGAATTTCCTTGAGGGACCAAGAAATTCATAGCTTAACAAATTAGTTGAATAGTGGGATAATACTTAGATCTTATGTCAGCCATTTCTCCCCAATATGTTGATATTAATTTTCAACCTTTATTGTAGAGCCCATCCAGATGAGGGCACAGCGATTGTGTGGAATGCTAATTAAGATGTAATCTACAGAGTTTGCCTATGGGCACACTGTTAATATTGTAACACCTTTCATGAATTGCTGTGTGTAAAATGCACAGGACCAGAGCTTCAAGAGTTCAGGAGTTAATGCCAACAGTTTCGTGGAGTTTTCCACACTCACTGAGTCTATTCCCTCATGTCCATCCTTGTGAACATGTACAGGCTGGGTGCTCATTATTCAGCCTGAGAAATCCTGCCACGGACTCGGGAAGATTCACCCTCATGTTCCAGCCTCTCGAGGTCTCTATACATTTGTTATGTTATCCGGCTAGTCTGAAGTTTAGCTGGAGCAAAGGTCTCTAGCAAAAGTCTCCCTCAGTAACATGTAGCAAAGGGCTTCCTAAGAACTTAATGCTGTATTCATGAGTACTGACTCAATCTCCATGTCTGTTGCTATAGTCTTTGTTTATATAGTTCTTAAACCCCACAGGGGGCATTAAAATGAGAATGTTGAGTACTAACAAATGGATCACCATTAGACCGCAGATGCTGGATTTTTCCTCAGGCCCCCGTATTTGCCCTTAGAAACCAAAATGTGTGGAAAAACATTTGTCATTGATTTTCCATAATATTAAAATGTCTAACTGTCTGCACTGCAGATGGAAAGACACTGAGCTGACTTGTGATTATTTATTTTCTACATTATCTTGCTGGATTGATGTACAACCCTGATTCCAAAAAATGTGGAACCTTTTGTAAAATGTACATGAAAGCAGAATGCAATCATTTGTGTTTACCAGCAGAGCTTTTACAAAGTGCGCCAAAGAATATCTTGCCTTATTCTTTTGTCCCTGTCCCGACTTGTTCAAAACATGCAAAAACATATAAACATATATATATATATATATACTGTATATGTGTATATACATATATAAACATACTGTATGTGAAGCATATAGTCTTTGTACTGTTTTTAAGTGAGAATATAGCCAAAAGGATTTATAATTAATCACATTACATTTTATTTATGTTTTACACAGCATCCCAATTTTGTGGAATATTTTGCAGGGGCAAGGATAAATGAAAATATTATCTGTAGATATATAATCATACATTATCCCATATGTTATAAAAAAGAAACTGATATAATGGTCCACATTTCACATGGAGGTCAAAGACTCTGTTAAATCAGTATTTTTCAAACGTTCAAGCCAATAATTGTTAGTGACAGAATTTCAGTGATGTGAGGAAATCTAAATGCATGCTGCAAGGTAATGAGGGAGGTATTCAAAAGTACAAAAAAAAAAAAATTCTGAACCAACAGAACAAACTACAAAAAATGACACAAAAATGAAAACGGCCAAAGAAAATAACACTTGTTTAATGCAAAACATGCTCTGAATCCTAACTTGAGTCCATTGCACCTCCATGTCCTTGTGAATTTAGAACAGATAAAAAAAGAAAAGAACTCGAGGATGTAACATTTCCGTCTCGGCTAAATGATTGATGGGTTCACTGGAGGTTTGCATGGTGTCACATTTCCGTCTTTCAGACACCTGTCAAATCTGGTTGTCATACAAGAGCACTGCTGATACTGAGCACATAGTAAAACATTGTGTGCCTGCATGCACAAGTCATATGTCATTAGGATCTATAGGGCAATCCATGAATAAACAGGGATGGATGACTTTGCTTGAACACCGATCATAAAAATCTGTCTGGCTGTTATAATAGCTTGATTTCAATATTGTCCCTGTCCCTCGGAAACCCTGGCTCTATTGCGCAGGTCGTTTGGCACAGTGTGGTCAAAAGGTCAGTCATTCACATGTAAATTCTCGTAATGGTGTGTCAACAATCGGTTGTAAATGAAGACCTTCTGTGAGCAGGTCATTGGAGAAAAATGTGAAAATCCCATTTCCAAAAACTCACAGCAATGTAATTAAATTACTTGTTTTTATGACTAATTGTCCAAAATGTAGATAACGTGATCCAGATGAGGCATAGCATAACTGTTCACATGGAATGTAAGGCAGACTCAAAATTAGAAAGTAGAGAGAATCTTGAGAATGAATCTATCAAAGTAAAGCAACAGGATAATTGTCATGATTATTGTTATTATTATTGTTACATATTTATATGTGAGTATATAAACATTTATCTCTCTTATTTGTAATGTTCTTATTTAACAGTTTAGTGAACCGTATCTTTGCAGCTCACAGTCTATATGCCGTATGTTACACCGTATTGTTAATCCCACTCTTCTCTCCTCGCAGTCCAGTGCCAACAATCACATGGAGGAAGATAAATGGCAACATCCCCAAAAAGGCAAGACTTAGGAAGTCCCAGGCCGTGCTGGAAATTCCCAACATTCAGCTGGAGGACTCAGGAACTTATGAATGCAAAGCTGAGAATCCCAGAGGAGGCACCACTTTCAAAGGACATCTGCAGGTCTACAGTGAGTCTGAGCATGTTCTCATTTTCTGTTCATTTATTAATCTACCTGACAACAATTAGACATCACATAAGAGAGCAGGTGCCGATTGGCTGTATTCCAGGAGTACCGGTCTAAACATAGTCATCTAAACAGCAATACAGCTTGTTTCATAAGGTACTGTTCTGCACCGTTTCAAAGGGTGTTACGATGTAGTCGTGGGTAGTTAAAGTATTCTGGTCCTGGTCACTGAGCAGTCCAAGGACTAATTACACGTCCATTGCAGATAATCCAAGACCAGGTGTTCAACACCCCAAAGAATGAGCTGTTTGTTCTGATTAAGAGAAGCCTGGTTCTCATGAACAAGATTTTTTTTAATCTTTTTTTTTTTTTTAACTGTCAGGTATATTTAGTATTTTCTATATCATTTTGTTCAAAGGTGTTCTGAACTACTTCTCTGCTTAGTGTGAAGAGAGTTGTTGATCTTTTTTTTTTTTTTTTCAAAAATTTGTCATAATATGATCTGAATTTTTTCGATGTCTCAGCTCTGGGGACAGCTGTGGACTGAGGCATTATATTTTTGGGTTGTCCATCTGTCTGTCCCATTTTCATGACTGTGAAATATCATCACACTTGGAACAAATGTCTGCTTGGAATCAAGAATGAAGTGATTTGAACTCTGTGGCCAAAGGTCACCTAACAAAAACACTGGATTCATGCACTAATTATGACAAAATGTCACACAAATGTGTACCACAGTAAAAATGCCCTGTCAATTATTATTCATTGCCATAACTTATAAGAAGGGGAGATTGTGACCATATTTCTCATCTGGTTGGATGCTGAATTAGTGACTCTTATCTTGAAACTGTGCTGACTGTATAGATTTTCTGTGCTACCAAACTGAAGATGTGTGAAGCATTAACATGTTAGAATTTGTAGCTCCTTCGTCCTCTATAAGAAGCAACTTTATTGCCCAAGCACGTGAACACAGACAAGGAAGCACCCGTAGCAGTATGTTTTACATCAGCCAGCAAAGATGGATTTGCCACAGCTGAAGGGCATCAAGAGCAGGACTGCAGTGTTCGTGTAATTACAATTGCTGCCAGAAGGTGTGGGCAGAAGTTCTGCACTGCTGGTTTAAATCCCTTAGGGCTTCACTACATGTATGAGTTAAGACAGACGTGGATCT
This sequence comes from Scatophagus argus, assembly GCF_020382885.2. NCBI lineage: Eukaryota > Metazoa > Chordata > Actinopteri > Scatophagidae > Scatophagus > Scatophagus argus. Next base: position 22,826,115 of record NC_058497.1, on the reverse strand, counting down.
AAACTGGAACTTGACTGGTTGGCATACGACCACAAGACAGTAATAGTTTTCTCTAGCAATTACATCCTTGGCTTTGGAGGCTTATTGCTATGAATTTACTTAGCACACTTGATTCGGATTATTTTTGTCACTACTAAAACAAACGTTTCAGCTAACAAACTGGAATAATTTGTTTAACTAAGATAACACAGTATTTATAGAATAACCAATGACTGGGAATACCACTAATGAGGACCAAATCTTCTTGACTGATTTACACAAAAGCAGATTTATTCTAATGCAGATATATACTGCAATAATTTATTTGACCAAATTTATGCCAAAAAAATCCACTAAAAACTTTGAGTTTTGTATGTGCAGTGATTTTATATCGGTTTCAAGATAGAGTGTGTCGAATTACTCCCCTGCCCATGATTATAAACTTATCTGCAAGGCTGCATGTCCCCCATTTCTCTCTGTCGGTGCCATGTGCACAGGACCACAGATAATGGAGTGCCTCAGCCTTGGTACGACACTTTTCCAAGGGCCTGCACTTCTTGGCAACCTCCATTCTGTTGACATCACAAGGAGAATAGGGAGCCTAATTTGTAGCAGCCTCACGCTAAATGCAATTTACACAGGTCAGCTGGTAGTTTGAACTTTCATTGTGAGAGAGACCTTACTGGCCATAATCATTCAATCAAACCACAGGGGAAAAAAAAGTATTCCAGTGAAGGTGCCGTATGCAAAGAACAGCAGAAAACGTGCTGGGCATGTCACTGCAGGAGAAGCAGCTCAATGGCAGGTTTTCCTTCTTTCTGCAAAAACTGTGCAAGAGCTACACCACGATTGTTCAGGTCTGGAAAGGTGTGTCATTTGTTACGCTAATCTGGACAAAACAGTTTTTATATATTTTTTTTATAGTTAAAAGAAAATAAAGATAAAGTTGATAAAGCTTCAGATAAAGCAGGGATGTCAGGACCAGTATCTTATTTAGCTCCATGTGTTTAAGTCCTCACTGTTCATGACCATGTGGAAATATCATGTCATTTTCAATAACTATTTACTTGTTTTAAGAAATTCATCTGCGCTAGTGGGTTAATGATTTCATGTGTTATTTTCATATTTTATGCACACACTATTTTTTTATTTAAAGGCTAGTATTAATATACGCCCTGGAGTTTATGCATATTTATCAACGTTACCATGTGCTAAAAATGTAGAATAAAAGTAAAATAAAGGTGATTAGGATAAAGCGACCACTAACTCACTGATTAACATTCCTCCCCCTACACAAGACTGGCGAAATTTTCCAACCCCCATAAAAGTTTTTTGTCATTTTTTTTTATTATTATTCTTATAAAGGAGTCTCAACCACATAAAGTGTGATAAAGTTAGATGGAAAGAGACTACAATGTGAAGCTATACAATGTTCAGACCTGGACTAGAGCCAGAGATTCTTTGTAGCATGTAGGTTTGGACAGTAACTGTGGATGCAGCCTTGGAAACACAAGCATGGAGAAAAAGGAAAGAAAAACAGCTTCGTGGTTGGGCCCACAGAAAAGGCAGTGGCTTAATCTGCCACAGGTCTGCCATACGGTGGAAGGAGACAAAAGAACACCTCGGCAAACATGAAGAGGGGAGAAGGCTTCTCCTTTGTTTGACAACAGTGCAGCTCTGGGCCCCATCAGTGAAAATCTCCACTGAATTTCGTTTTTAATATTCAGAAACAATCTGGAATTATAGGCCTAATATTTTAATCCACCCTACTAAAACAATCTTAGTGACTGGAATACCCTTGTTTGTCTGGTTGACGATCCTTGTTGGTCTTGAGATGAGCAGGTATTCTGGGTTTACTCCCATTAATCCTAGCTGTAGAAACAAGCACTCGATGTTCTGGGCCACAGTCGTTCTTACCTTGATGCCTGCTAGCCAGAACCTCATTAGAATAGGTCTGTGTTTTCATTTTCATCCAATTTTTCAGGGTCAAAGAGCGTATCAGTGGACCGGGAAAAGAAGATGTCTTATTACTGGACACATTGTGTGATTTAGAAGTCGTCTGTTAAGTGCAGGGTAAAAGTACAGGCGCACTGAAAGTCAGAGTGTGTTCAAGGATTTGAGATTTTTATATAAAGCGTTAAAAGTCTGTAAGAAAACAACAACAGCAAATGAAAGTTCAGTTAAATAGACAGTAAATAAAACAATAGGCAAGTTTGTCTGTCCAAGTATGTCCCTTTGTGACAGCCACGAAGGGGTTACAGGAAGGTTGTTTATCACATAACAACATCCGCTGTCTTAAACACAACCTCATACAGAGTGCATTGACAGTTTGCCTGTGCATGCTTCATAAAGGCACAGGTGACCATCCATGTGGCTTGTATGTGTTTCAAGGATAAATTACTTATTCTATAATCTTTTTCTGTCTTTCTTTCATTCTTTTTTTTTCTTCTTCAAGCCCTTCCTCAGTGGGTCAGGATGATTAATGATACTCAGATGGATAGTGGAGAGAAGCTCCAGTGGGAGTGCAAGGCCATGGGGAGGCCCCGGCCCACCTATCGCTGGCTTCGTAATGGTTTGCCCTTGATGTCTGAGGTACCACCAGTACCCTTCGTTGAATGTGCTATGAAACATCTGAATTATTCTCAGGAAATGTCATGTCCACTATATGCAGCATTACCAAATTATCTAAATTCAGATATTTGTTCCTTTTTTATATGCATATATTTTTTCTTGTTACAGGGTCGAGTTGAAATAGTGAATGGAGAAATGACCATTCACAAAGTGCAGCAGACGGACTCGGGAATGTACCAGTGCGTTGCAGAAAATAAATATGGAGCCATCTACTCTAATGCTGAGCTCAAGATTTTAGGTACTTTAAAATTTAAATTTAACACAACATGTCAGTCATAAAAAGAAAAAAAAAATGTTTGTGGAAATTTGATGAGGCAACTCTCCCATGCGGTCAAACACATTTCTCGATACGCTGCAAAAAATGCAGTTGCAGGTCGAGTATTGGCATCTGAATAAGGTAACAGATGATAGGTGAGGGAGATTGAAATGCAAGTGGGGGACGCTGAACTGTGAGATGTGCTGATTGCCAATCAATGGTCCCCTGATTTAACCCAGGCAGTGGACGGCATGAATAAAAGAAGGACCCTTATGGTTATGTTCAATGAGGTGTCTGCATGCATCAAGTTGAGGAGAGTCTGAAACAGCTCTGCGTTATTCTGAGGAGAATGAAAAGCAGCGACTTGTAGGTATAGATTTATACTAATGGGAGCAAACACAAGAAGAGACACATGAGTGGTTTCTCTGATGGAGTTTAATGACTCCATTAGGGTCTTATCTCCGCTCTATCGTTTGTCATCAAAGCACAGCCTGCATCACAATCTCCATTAGTTAAAAAAAAAAATTCTCCACTCCGACATGGCTTTCAACAGGTACTTCTTCGTCAGAGTTTGCTATTATCATTTCATAATTGATTATTAATAATTCAACTGAGATGAGTATTTGTATATTTAAAACATGAGTCACGTTTGCTTGGAAATGTAAGGGCAGCAGATCCAAGGAAAGTGTGCTCTTCAGACTTAAGGCTTCAGGCTAAAAAACATAACAGTCATACTGAATGGCTGTCCACTGCTCTGAGTTGATGCACTATTTTCTCCTTGTCATCTTCCATACTGGGACGCATCTGGTGACACCCATTCCCCTTTCGTGTTTTCCCCGAGGGACACTGTGATTTACTGTCTGCGTGGCATGCCCTTTTTTGAAGGGGAATCTGTGGCATTTTGAAAATCTCACAGCAAATGGGCAAGGTTTGTTGTGGACGATCTATAAAATGTTTGTCTGTTAGTTCGTCGTGAAACTAGTGTTATTTCTGTGGCAAAAGAAAGATGCTGTTTTAGCTGATGCAAATTCACAGCGTTTTTCTCCGGAAGTTCCAGATATTAACAAGCTTTATCTGAGCCGACGAGGAGGTTCCTTCCTTAGAGTCACAGTCACAGTGATGATATTTGGGAGCTGGTGATGAATGTTTTCATAACTATACCCCCCAGGCATCTCTTCCCAGTGACCTGTGCTCTGTGGAGATGTCCACAAGCAAACACTATCAGGACAGATTACATGGCTAATAACAGCCTGCAGATGAGCGATCACTGGAGGCTACACGGGGGCAGCAGCTGCCCTCGTGCCTGTGATCTTGTCCCAGATCCAGCTCTTCTGGGAGGGTGGCGGGTGAAGCAATAAGGGTACTGGGCTGTCACCAGCAGCAGGCTTGCTCTTATTTTGATTAAAACAAATACACACAGCAACTGCTCTGTTTTCTGTTGCTTTCCGTGTCTAGAGGGACCTCTGCCACTCAGGCAACTGCTCAGGCTCAAAGACAAAAAAGTTCCAGTGCGAGGGGGTCAGCCTGTAGCTACAGATGGGATTGAATTGTCATTGTGTATAATGTCACCTATAAGGCATCGTTCAGGATTTGAATAATCACAGCTGACAGAGCCTTGCAGCCTTGCAGCCTTGCAGCCTGTAGATGTCCTTGATGTGTAATACAGCTGTATAGCAGTACCACATCAACTTGACGCCTGAAGCCCTGTTTGGACCATTAATCCTTAACTTATACTACTTGTTAATAATGTTTATATTTTGTATTTATTATTCAATCAGGCATCTAGATTAAATATGGGCTGAAATCATTTTCATAAAAGCAGTACAAATCATTCAGCCATGTCGTAATTAACATGATGACATGTAGTAATTTGGCTGCACAACAAAATGCATATTTATATAACAGTAGTGGATACTGAATTAGCACAGAATTAAGACATGTGCATGGCAGGCCTACATTATAAAAGCACATTTGCACTATGCATGTGTGGAAACATTGTTTCTAAGACTTCATGTGGAAAATTCAGTTATTACTTTTAAACAAATTAGCATTTTGATCAAGCAGCATTTTGAGTCATGATGTGTCAGTCTAAACCCTCTAGCATTTTTGAAATAATTGCTCTGAAATGCCACAGTTGAGGAGGTGGAACGACTATTACGTGCATAACTCACCACCACACACAAAGTAAAGCTGCATGAGGAAGGTTTGCTTTACCACTAGGGGCAGAAAGACTCCAAAGCAAACTCACAGAAATAGGCTAGTCAAGCTCTTTGGACAATCAGAGGTCATTTGAACATTGAGCAAACACACAGGGATACAATCCCACCACAAATATTTTCATACAAGGCAGTGTGGTTTTCTTCATCATGTGTGACCAAAAAAAAAAAGCATTCATTCATCTTTACTCTAAGACCTTTAGCTTTACCAGGTCTCATCGTTCATCAGGAACCTTTCTTTGACCATGAAATGCCTGCATGATTTTCTTTGTTTTATTTAAATACCCTTGAAAATGTTGTATGTCTGTCTTACACAGCGTCGGCACCTGTCTTTGTCCACAACCCCATACGGGTCATTGCCACACTTGGAAAAGATATATCGCTGGAATGCAAACCCCGAGCATCACCCAAACCACGGATAACATGGAAGAGAGGAGACAGAAGGATACAACCAAATAAAAGGTGCAGCAACTCTTTCACAGCATCATGTTCCAAACTCTATAACAGAGTTAGCTTTGTTTACATGCTGGGTATCTCATGTTGGTTGAAATGATATAAAATGTTAAAAATGCATGGAGTTCTTGATCTTTAAGAGAAAATCTCCATTTACATGAAGCTTGTGAGATCTTCAAGGCTGGCAGGGATCCAGCAAGGACACGTTAGTAGTGCAGGTGGGCACGTGGGTCCACAGGCTGAGGTTGTTGTATAAAACTTCAGCCCTATCCAAAGCCCACTCTTGCGAAACAGGCAAAGTTCAAATGATGTTTTTTAAAATCTATGACATGTTTATAGAGAAAATGTCTAGAGTGAAATTTTTTGGGGAGGCTAAACTGCTGAATTTGATATCTGACATACTTCATCACATTGCCCCAAAGCTTTCCTGGTCGTTGATTTGCAAAATTGTCTACAATGGTCGAGATGACAGATCGGCACCTCCGGAAAAAGAATACGGCAAATTTATAGTGTACTGACAAATCAATATAATTGCACAGTGTGTTCTCATAACATCCAAGCTTCTGTGCAGGTACAGTTAGAGGAACTGAAAAGTAATAGCAATGTGTAAGATTCAGACACAATCATCATGTGCCTTTAATATCACTGAAGTAACGATCCGCCTTGAGCTCCCTACTGTGTATTCAAAATAGCAATATGTTAGAGAGTGTGTTTTAGTGTCTGGAATGAAACCCATAAAATATTGTAGACATTTAGAAAGAATTCATTTTTGCTGTTATCACTGGGATAAATAGTGTCAATTTTCCAAGCAGACGATAGTAAATTTACTGGAGCTTACTGTTTTAAAAATAGTATCAGAATTTTTTTTCTTCTGCACACAATTTAGAGAAGAGAATATTATGAAATAAAGTTAATTGCTCTGTAAAATATGTATGAGGTCATGAAAAGTTTGTCTCCGTTAATATCTTTGCACTGTTTTGCATCAGTTTCTCAAAATAAATGCAAGTGTTATCATTTTGCCTCAGGCCCTTGAGGAGTTGTATACATGTCTTGTCGTAACACATCACAGTTTCATTACTGTAACTGAAATTAAGTGTCACTGCTAAAATAAAACACCTCAGGTACTGGCAAAGCTCCGGAGACTCATCCTCGACCCAACCTCCTTCTCAGGGATGCCGACAATTTAGGCAGCACAATTGCATTTGGAATTCAGCTTGATGCATCATCTTTTATGAGAAACATCTCTCCAGTTGCACCTGGAGGGGGCTGAGCGGGGCAAGGGTCCATCAATCAAACTGACTGACACCACTGAAATTATCAGTCACCGCTGAGCATCCCGAGTTTTGCGTGAGAGAACAGGACCTGCGCTTTTTTTTTTTATCATCACTCTGTTCGACAGCTTTGCAGCAAGGGCAGCCAGTTGTTAATCAGATCCTCATTGTGTTCCTCCTTCAAACAGGCAGCAACAAATCTTCATACCTCTAACAGGTGGATGGAAACAGGGTGTTCAGGAATTAGTTTAACACGGTCATTTCAGAAGTTGTTGCAAAGCTGCAAATACTCTATTTTCGTTTAAAGAAAAATGGGTTAGTGGGTTAAAATGTGTTTGGGTTTTTTTTTTTGTTTTTTATAAAAGAGCTGGCTTCAGTCGAACTGATGGATGGGGATAAGTTAGTGAATGTGCTGCCCTAAAATGGTGATTAATGACCCTGGCTTGTCTGGATCAGATAAAGCCTTTGAGGTATTTGTCAAATCCTTGCAAATCTATTTTTCAGTGTTGTTGGCTTACACCACGGGGAGATTCGTACCTGTCTGAACGCCTTGATCTTGTTTTTATCTTCAGATAGAATTGTATCTTAAGATAGCAGAGAATTGTTCATGGAAAAATTAAGGTAAGCAGTTAGTTATTCTCTCCCCTTGGACTAATTTATCCTTCACCATTGAGTGCTAGCATTATACATGCACGTAGTCCACTTTCTTTACAATCTCAAAGTGTAATTTTTATCACAGATTCCTCTTAAGTTGCCATGCATGGTGCTTTTATAAAACACAAATCCAGTTAGAGTTTGACACTCTAATAAGGTGGTTCTTTGGGGTTTATTTTTTCTTTATTATTATTTTTTTATTCCAATTTAACAGTATAAATGACCTGGAAAACAAAGTATGTTCAGGGGGTCGCTGCTCAGCTGGAGAACAACCTTGTGAAAGGGTGATTACCATCTGAAAAAAGCTAAAATAAACCGGAGGAGCCTTGTGTTCTCAGGTCTTTGCCAAGGTGGATTTTCTGCCATTAACTATATTAGAGTGAAGAGTTTATGGATGGACAGACGCTCTATTCAGGGAGAACAGGGGAGGAATCGAAACAGCTTCACGTTTATCTAGCATTGACAGCTGCGCTGACTTAATGAAGGTTTGTAATTAACATGGATTTCCGCTAATGTTATGGGCTTTTGTCTCTTAAATAGAAAGTTTGAAAGTATGTGGTGACTGAAATCCACAGACTCTTTATGTAAGAATCAATGCATAATTTAGAAATTTTTATATAAAACTGCAAAATGTTAAATATTAAACGTTACTGATTTCCTATTTAAATAATGAGTATCGTGTGGCAGTCCATTTGATTTCAACTGACAAACCTCGCTTCAGATTAAAAATGTATATTTTCAGGTGTTTTCGTTTTGTCATCTTCTGATGTTCCCTGAGCTTGAGTTGATTTGCGTATTCTGTATACCCAGCAGTACCTTTCTTGTCCTTTCTGCCTCAGTGTCCTTGCTGGATGTACATTTCCACCCTAATTTGAAAAATGTCTCCTGGCTGCAGATTGCTCCTGAATTGTCTATGTGTGGCTAGAATTTTGTCACGCCTTCATGAGTTTCTCTTTGTCAATTTCAATCACCTTGTCCATGATGAGGGAGCTTATTGTTGTAAATATAAATGCCAAACAATAAGAATTAAATTAAAGGACGGGAATGCCTCACAGCCCCGCATCATTTCGATTGTTTGATTTGGGATGAAATTGGTTTTCTAAGAGAAAAATAAATTTGTAAACATTTATCCCCACCTCTTTAGGTCACACTGAAATCAAATGTGATGTGAGTATTTAGATTTTGAATAAAAGGGGCTTTGCAATGGAGACTGACGGGAGATCAGCGGCACAACACAATTCACAAAACTTTACATTTCCACGATTCCTGTTCGGAAGCCATCTGCTCACACACCTGCTTCCAGTGTTGCTACATGCTATACTGTCTGATGTCAAGCACTTCAAGCTGTTATTTACAAGACAGAGTGAAATGTTAATACTATATTGCTAGTGTCCTGCGGCTGGATAAGGAGCTACTTATGAATGCAAGCATAGCGTTATGCTTTTGTTCTCTCTGTTATACTTTGTGTTTCCCAGGAGGACAGCTGGTGATACGCACATCTTGGTTTGACAGCTTTAGCTTTGGATTCACAAAATCGAACAATATTTAGGGGCTTGTCGGGTGGATTTCATGATGAATGCACCATTTTTTAATTTTCCTTTAGATTCGGGTAAATATCCTTGCAGAGGAACAAAGAATCATAATATCTATTTTATTTCATGTTATTTTGTGTTCATCACAAATTTTGCTCTGAAGATTTCCTTTAATGAATTTAAAATTGTACTGTAATTACCATCCATCGGGCAGCCTATTGTGTTCTTTCAAAGGCAAAAAATCAGATATGGTGCATCATCGTACCCCGAATTGAAAGACGGGACAATGCTGTGTTTCTTTGTTCTTGACATCAATACTTAGATGTCACCTTTCTCTTTTGCTTCCCCCCATTACCTTAATCTGTATCTTTCATAGCGTCTGTGTTTTAATCCTGTCACAGATAGGGCTGCTTAGTGGTATCTGCAAATCAGATTCAGTAACACCTTTAAATTATTGATTGATCTGTCGTGAATAGGGTTTGTTTTTATGTTCCCTTGTTGAAGGTTACACAACAAATACAAAGAGTGCTCCTGACTTCTCATCCCCCAGTCCTCTGAGCTTTTTAGTAACACAAACAACTTACCGTCAGATGCTTTTTGTCCTTCAATTCAGTGATGATAACTCGCAAGCTGTTAATACAGTCGTACTTCATATTTTTCCATTTGAATCTCTAGTGGATGATTATTTCAAGAATATATGTGCAGTTTGTTTTAACTTTCCTGTTCTCATCCCTAGTGAGTATTGCTGTTCTTGTAACTCGACACAGCCACAACCATATAACCTCATGCCTGAACTTGTAGTGCAACTGTTAGTACGTGAATTTGTCCCTCATACCAGTATTGATTTTTGTGTCCTTTTTCACAGGATTATGTTGTTACGGAACAACACTCTGAGAATTGTTAACTCCAGCCGAGCGGACGAGGGGAACTATGTGTGCCGGGCAGAGAATCAGTTGGGCTCGGCAGAGATGACTGCCATACTGTGGGTAAAAGGTAAGTGATGCCCTGGGGGCCTTTATTTTCTGCCAAATTAGCACAAGTCGGCCACCAGTAAACAGTCCCCAATGTCACCCCCCCCCCACCTTTGCTCGGGTGCCAAGAAATTTATTGTGCTTGCTCAACCGTGAACCAAGGGCTCTCACATTCAAGAATCATATTACAAGGACACACTTTACAGCGTAAAGGCTTCTGCCTCGTAGATGCACTGTACACAGTCGAGATCAGAGTCAAACAGGACATTTATCTCACAAAGGTGAGTGTGTTTTGCCAGAGTTAGGATTGGGATTTGATGATTGCACCTGCAGTGATGTCACAGTCAAATTCAACGTTTTGACGCTGACTCTTGGTTAGCCTGAGGTGACAGAGTAGCAGCTTTGTGCTTGCAGACGCCATGCGTGTGGAGCTCAGCCCGAGCAGAGTGGAAGTGACTGTCGGGGAGAGCGTAGTGCTGAGCTGCAAGGCGACACATGACACATCGCTGGATGTGGCTTTCCAGTGGTTCTTCAACCAGAAACCAATCAACTTTCAACAGGATGGTGGCCACTTTGAATACATCCAAACAGTAAGAGCAAGAGTAAGAACAAAAGTAAGAGTAAGAGTAAATTTATCGTATTGGTTAAGGTCCTATCTGCCTATTCATGTATCTACCTGCCTTTCCATCTGTCTCTGTCTCTGTGGCTGTCCGTCCATGTAGCATTATATGTCAGTCTGTGAATCTACACTATACAAACAAAAGTACTGGGACATCATATCTTTATTATTTTCAACCAGGCGTAATATGAGGCTGTTTTTCAGAGGTTGGGCTCGGCCCCTGACTTCCTGTGACGGGAAATCTTAATGCTTCAGCATATCAAGACACTTTGGACAATGCTATGCTTCCAACTGTATGACAATAGTTCGGGGAAGGTCCTTTTCTATTCCAGCATGATTGTGCTCCAGAGCACAAAGCAAAGTCCATAAAGGCAAGTTTGTGTGGAAGAACTTGACTGGTCCACATAAAGCCCTGACCTCAGCCCCATCCAACACCTTTGGAATGAACAGGAACGGAGACTTTCAGCCAGGCCTTTGGGTCCAACATCAATGCCTTTTGGACACCATCATACCTGATCTCACAAATTTTCTACTGCACGGGTGAGTAAAAGTTCTCACAGAAACAGTCCAAAAATCCTGTGGAAGGCCTTGCTGGAAGAGTGGAAGCCTTCACAGCTGCAAAGTGGGGACCACCTCTACACCATTTTCTATGCACTTAGAATGGCAAAAACAATGTAATGGTCAGATGTCCCACTACTTCTGTCTATACTGTGTGTCTGTGTAATTGTTCATCTGTTAAGTTTGTCATTTCATTGACTTCTTCTCCAGATTTGGTGATCCCTTGAACCAGCCTATTAAAGTTAAGATTATTTTGTTTCATTTTGCACTTAATGACCTTGAGTCTACTATTCATTGCAATTACAATTTTTATACCTGCAAAAAAAAAACAATTTCACCAAAGGTCAGAGAGCCTTGGGTATCATCACAGATCTGTGTTAAATCACATTATCATGTAAATCAAAGTTCAGTCTATTATTTTGTATTGCACCTGCAGAACTGTATCTTTTTGTAAAAATGAAAACACAAATACCACCGAGGCATACCGGCTTTGGAAGGTAATTGGAAGGGTTGGAGTCAGTAATGATTTTGAATGAGAAATGGCAAGCAATATAATGAAGGAAACTATCCTAAAAATAAAACTTTAATGTGGTCTTAATGCACCTTATTGCTTTTGTAGTAATGTAACAAGCACTGCTGTCGTTTTTAAAGCATCCCCTGAATTGTAAGAGCCTAATTAATACCAATTCTTTCTCTTTGTATTCCTTCTCATCTGTTTGACTTCTGTCATCCAACGCATAAGGGGTCAAGGGCAGTCAGTGCAAGATGTCGTAAAAATTCTTCCAGCACAAATCACAATACACACAAACCAAAAGTTAAAGTTTTAATGTTGCCATTTCACCTTCGCCTTTTAGCCTGTTTTTTTTAATTTTTTTTTTTTTTTGCTTGACCATTTCTGACTTCCGTGTTTAACGTGTGCTTTATCACCAGTTTGTTTAGTTTTTCTCTGTCCATGTTTGGTGTACAAGGGGCTTATGTTCAGTAAAACATGCACAAAATGCACTCTCCGTTCTGCATTGTGCACATAGATATACCTCCCTAGCTTGATCACATTGCCCTTGGAGAATCAAGCACAGAAAATATTGATACTGCAGAATAACATGATTGTGCTAAATGTCCTTTTAACTCAAAATATCTTTCTGTGTTTAGCTGAATTGAAGTGGTTATGATTTTCTTGTATCCTTTTTCATTTTGAAACAAAAGAAGTGAATTCATCTTCAGGTATTACTGCTGCTATCTTGCCATTAAACAGTTTGAGGCTTGTTTTTTATTTGTTTTGCTTGTTTCAATAAGACTAATTTAGTCTTATATTTTTACAATGCTTCGAAACATTGTACATTTCCCCTATACATTATATTCAAAAAATCATTAGTGTCTAAACAATAAAATGAAGTTGAAACTAAATTTGCTGGAGATTAGGGAGCCCTGTTTATGTCACTATTCCTTTATCAGCAGTGGATGTTAAAATCACATCTGTCCTGATGTGTCCTCTGCTACTATCCATGCTCTAGAGAAAAAGTATTTGCAGTGACAATCCTTTACAGGCACAACGGATTCCTGGCTAAAGCATGGTTTGTAATTTTAATCAGGTTTCGTGCTAAACAGCCGTCTGTAGACCTTGAATTATTCCCAGTCTTGCCTGAGGCATTTTCATTTCAGCAGAGAGAAAATACAAGTAGCTGAAGAATGAAGCGGCAAGCAAGCACCTGAATTAAACAGGAATTTCTCAAGCCACATGAGCCTTTACAAGATGTAAAAGAATCATACTTTTTGTGTCAAGCACATTTAGGCTCACTTAATACCCAACTTTTTTCATTCTTTTCTTTCCTATTTGCAGCAGTCATCGACAGTGGATCTGATGATTAGGAATATCTTGTTGAAGCATGCTGGGAAGTACGGGTGCCGGGCCCAAACCAGCGCCGACACTGTCTTTGCAGATGCTGAACTTCTGGTTCGAGGTGAGCTTGTGGTCGGTCACTGTACCAGTGCTCCGTGACTTCTTGTACACCCTTGAACTGAATCAAAACCCTGAAACAGAATTCATACCTTGTACTGAATTATTCTTGGAAGGTTTAGTCCAGAGGAAATGAAGACAATGACAGTTACTTGTTTTTGTGATTTAAAGCCGTGACGTACTGTGCAATAACATTTTCTGTGAGTCTCGGAAATTATCCCCCAATTTGTTACAAGCGCAGAAGATTTAGGAAGTTAACTAATTACAGCAGATATTTTAAATTTGTTCCTCGTGGAGATAGTTGAACAATAACCAGCTCCACATTATTACCCGCTTTTGATCATCTTGACTCATTTTTTATAGTCACTGTGAGCATTGCTGGACAGATGGTCTGTCTACATGAACAAGTTTAATACAAGCTGTTAAACAGATGAAAATGTCTAGTGATCACATTCAGTCATTGCTTCTGATTGTAGCTGATAATCTAACATAAAACGTGCACACAGCTGCAGGTCTGCTTTTGACTGGGTACTAAAATAAAAATGGTTGACTTCTCTTTCTTTTGAGATGACATGACAGGAAGTCACCCAAGAGATTTGTTTGCTTAGTGATAGTATTAAAAGAAAAAAAAATTAAAAGGATGATATCAAGTAAATTGTGAAAAATTAGTTTTTGAATTTATTTGTTTTGCATTTTAGATTTTCCTGGTAAAATGGCAGCAGGAGACACTTCACTATTTACTCTACTGTCTATATTATTTTTCTAAATCATTTGTTATATCCTTATAACAACAAAATAGATATCATCTTCATCAGATTCACATTGATCTATTTTGACATCCACTCCAGGCATATCATCCACCTCCAGTTTAGTATTTAATTGACATATTTAATGACTGCCATTTAAGCACTAATACAGGGGAGGATTTGTGCCACAGTGTTGATCACACTAAAAAGAGGGTGCTGTCCCTATAGTGATGTAAAATGCATCTTAATGCCTGCAAATGCAAATGCACCTTTCAGTGCAACCTTCTAATGGGCACTTTTTGGGGACACAGAACATTGGTTCTCATTGAGTGTACCAGCTGCCAGCTTTTCATTTACAGCTGTTCCCCCTTGAGTCCTTAAGACATTTGCTGCACTTGCAGATTACATTTACTCCTGAAGACTGAGGTAAACATATGTTCAGCTGCATTAAAACACATGCAGGTCTACCACACAGTCATGCTCAGCAGAACTGGCAAACTGCCTTCAGAAACTCAAAAAAGAAAGTGTTAGTATCTCTTAATCAGCATGATGCAGCAGATCTGTGTCAGCCCAAATCCTGGTTCAGTTTAGTATGTCATGTTCCTGTCTGTCGTTTGCGAAAAGCTCACAGCAGAGAGTTGATGTTGTCATCATATGCATACAGCTGCACATCCTTCTTAATGCTTGCTTGGATGCATCCATTAGTGTATTTAATCGCAGCAATGCATGATGAACACATATGGACCAGCTTAGAGTCAATGCAGATGGCAACAGGGTTTCTTTTTGTTCTTTCCCTTGGGTCTTGACATTTCTGAGACATTGGTGGTGCAGCTGCCACTCAGACTGGTAATTTAATCTCTGTGTCCTAACCTTCTTTCCACCAGGTCCTCCTGGACCCCCTGGAGTGGTGATAGTGGAGGAAATCACAGATACCACCGCCACCCTATCCTGGACTCGTGGCCTGGACAATCACAGCCCTATCAGAACCTATAATTTACAGGCCCGCAGCCCATTTTCATTAGGCTGGCAAACTGTCAAAACAGGTAATCAATAAGGAGTAAATTGCAGCATCTAGATATGTGAGGTGAATGTGGGGCCACATAGAAACGGCTTAATCCCACCCGAAGTCATGTACAGAGACGATGAATTGGCCCAACTCGAGCAAGGTGGCTGGTTTCAAGAGGCTCTTCCTTTTATATATTAACACAATGAGCTTCTGAAATCTCATGCAGAGACTACTGGATCAAATGCTTTGCACTGTAGCTTTGGATCAAACTCTGAACAGAAGCCTGTTTAAGAATTTGAAAGGCATTTCTCCTTCCAGCTGTCAATTTATTGTCTGAACTTGGCTGTTGCTCATAAGATCTTAGCAAAAAGTAATTTGAGCCTATAGCCTATCAAATGTCATTGCTTTGGATTTTATTTGGAGTCATATCAGCGGTGAGAGGGAAATTAACCTTTTGGGCTTGAATTAGAAGACTTATCTATGTCCATTTAGTGTAAATGCTCTTTCCTTGCTTAAAAATGAATTAGCCTCTTTTTTCCGCTCCTTGACAGAAAAACCATCAATTACTATCACTTGAAGGATGAAGGCTTGCTGAGCACGTATAATCCATCTTAATATTCCGTGTGATAATAATAGCAGAGTTTAAGGTGTGATAATGATTCATCCCCACAGATACATAAATCATACTTTGTATACACTCCTCTCACATCATGTCTGTTCAACCACATTTAATTCGATAAAGCACAATTAGGACTGTGTGATGCATTGTCAGTGTTGAACTTGTTAAGATTAGCATAAAGGGGATCGGGCTTTCAACTCGCACTCCTTGCAAACACAGTTATCAGCTTGTGTTTGAAGAGCAGCATGCTTGACAGAGTGGTCTCATTGTGATGTGGATGATTAAAACGTAAGCTCCACTGCTTCTCTGGATGTCGCCTTAGTTAGCAGAGAGAGACCTCTGCCGCATTTGCGACACGGATATGCTTTAAGTCAATGTTTGTTTGTTGTTGCGCGATCAATATTGACGAAGCTTGATTATGGTCGCCCTGAAGAAACTTGATTAGATGTGTCACCTGCTTGTAATTCAGTTAAAAATATGTTCATAAAACTTTATTCAGTCTCAGGATGTGATTTAAAATTACTTATTACTCGATCTATTGTAGATGCTGTGAAAAATGATGGAAATCAGATTCTGTTTGTGTAATTAGTTCTACTAGTATTAGAAAGTAGTTTTGGGGATCTCAAAGTAATGGACAAGTTGAAGTCAAATGTAGTCATAACTGGTGACTGTCTTAATGACATTTGGTATCTTCCTGGCTCCGTCAGTCATCTTCACTTCTTGATTGTTTCAGTTTGGTCATAAAAGGGAAGTTCCAGCATTTTTACATCTGAGATCTTTCTTTACAAATTTTGGAGTGTAAATGATTCATACTGTTCTGAAATTGGTCCAGTAGATCATCTCAACCAGCAGTCACGACACACTTGCAATGGCTGCAATGTAATCCCAAGTTACCTCTCCAAAAAGTCGTTTTTTTGCCACTCACAGGCTGATATAGTTACTGTGAGTGTCTGACAGCATTACAAAAGGAATCCCCACAGAGACAGACCATTTTGTTAAGAGTAAAATCCTTTTTTTAACCAGAAATCTGTCTTGTGGAAAAGTCTTGCTCTGACATTTCACTGTTGCAGTTGTTTCCTCCTCTAAACTGTTGAAATCAGCTAAATATTTAGCCATGACTTTGTAGATAGATTCTTGCTTGCAGTTTCTCTCAGTAAACTGACTCAGGTTTTCATCGTCGTCATCCTGCAACAAATCACCTCCAGCAAGATTTCAGAGCAGAAGGACTTTGTTGCAGCCACTGCATCCTCGTCACGGCACCAAACTGAGACAATTTACTGTACCGGTTCCAAAACTTTTGGTAAATGTGAATCATTTACACACCAAAATATGTAAACTCCCTGTTTAAAAATACTCGAATTCCCCTTTAGGCGATAAAACACCTGCTTACTTGGTTCATTAAGGTCAGACGACTGCCTTGGCCAGCACAGAGCTGCATAAATGTTCAGCCATTAAAAGTAATAAATAAATATTGCTTAATCTGTATGTTATACATCATTTTCAGAGACCACTAAAGCTGAACATCGGCACTTTTGCTTTGTATGTTTTACATACTGCACATATGTGGTGCGTGTTCTGATTAGCAACACTGTCGTCGGCAGACCCAGACCCCGTTACAGGGGGCATGGAATCAGCCATGGCTGTGGAGCTCAACCCCTGGGTGGAATATGAGTTCAGGGTGGTGGCCAGCAATGCGATTGGGACTGGAGATCCCAGCACCCCTTCAAGAGGAGTTAGGACTAAAGAAGCAGGTAAATCCTCTAAGCTCTATGTGTTGGATATGCAGTACATTCAGGTCCCATTTTGACACACAAATTCACCCATTTCAGGAAATGATTCCAAATTGCAGCTGATGATTTTGTTGTAACTGGAGAGTTTACAGTCACTGGTGCCCCGACACGCCATTTCATGTTCCCATTGTTAATATACTCCATTTTAATTGGACAAGAAGTTGAAAATAAGTTTCTTACATGAATTTCAACAAGTTTTGTATTTCTGCTAAAGCAGGCAGTCCCTTAATGCCTCGAGGCAACAACACAGCAGAATACAATATTTATAGTGAGTAAAAATTGACTTAGACAGGCTGGATGAAGGATGTCGCTTCACTAACTGCTTGTTTCTCATCTAGAAAATGTGATAATTACAAAGGTCATTGGTCATATGCAAGTGGTTTATTTAATCTGTTCAATCTCTTCAGCGTAATTAAAACCCTAATTGCAGTATCTATACCCAGCTGTGGTAATCCATCCTTAAACTAAAATCTGTGGTCCAAATCTCAACAAAGGGTTACAGAATTCCAAGCACAACCTGGAGTATATGATCATTTTCAATTTGATTGACAGGTATTATAATGTGTACAAATGCCAAATTTTAATGTTTTCTTATCATCATCATCATCATCATCATCATCATTAAAGCTGTGTTTTATTTTATGTTTTGATTGGTTGACAATTTTTAAAATTATTTTTACAAAAATTTAAATTAAGTTGTTAAAATTAGAATTGTTTTTTTTAAATGTAGCTCAAATTCATGGTCCTTTTCTGTGTTTTTATCTTGTCTTCTGCTTTTAAAAACCGGTTGACAGTTTGTGGTTTTGGGTCAGTGATGCAGTGTTAACCTCTCTATTTCAAACAGTCCCATCTGTGGCACCAGCAAATGTTAGTGGAGGGAATGGCCGCAGGCATGAGCTGGTCATCTCGTGGGAGGTAGGTCCTACGCCAGACAAAGACAACATATGAGCAAAAAAACACAAAAATCACAGACGGTCTGGTGCTTCATTTAAGTAAACTTTTTGTTGCATGAACAGCCATAAATAAAAGCTTTTATCCACTCTGCTTTCAGTTAAAAATAACCTTTACAGTTTTCTGTTGTTTCAATGACATAACATTCAAATAAATGAATATAGTTAGATTTTTTTAATTTTCTGATCATTTTATTTTTATAAAAATGAACATCTTGGTCCTATAAGGCCATATTTCTCAAACTTTGCTTCTTGTGACTTCCTGAAACAAAGCAGCTCTTGCAGTGTTGAAAACCAGAGCAGAGAATGATGATTATTTTTAGGACTGTTATGTGATTAAATATGGAAAGAAACCTATCAGGCTCAAGTATTTGTCTTTAACTTGAGAAGGTATGATTCATCAACCTTACAAATGTGATAACAAATCTGTGTGTTAAGGGAATTAATCATCACAGAACCACTGCTAAGAACATTTCTGAACCTGCAGGTTGAATCGGAGTTATAGCCCAAGAACCTAAGAACAAACTAATGCACAGAAAGTTTCACTTGACACATCCGTACTGAAAGTACAGCTTTGCCATTGTTCCTTTAGGAATTCATCTGTCACTAAGCAATAAATCCTGCATGTGAATGTGACTTAATAATCATGTATAGGCTGCTACTGCACCAACCATTAAAAACTTTCACTTTTTGTTGCCTGGGAATACTTGTCAGACATTATTAAGGGGGATAAAACAAGGTTGATGGACGACGCTAGTCCTTGTGGTTCCTAAGCTTGAAGGAAACGGTCTAATGATTTTAAGATATACGGATGATTGAATTAGTTTACAGTCAGTTGCATTCACTTGAGGTAAGATATGACAAGTAGCTGCAGTTTCACTCAGTGTGTGCAGGGGACCTGCGTTTCCTTGCCTCACTATTCCCAGAACTATCAAAGTGGGATCTAATTAAAACATAGAAGAAAGTTTGAGCAGCTCAAGTGAAAAAGTGATGAGAGGAGACTGGAGATGTTCTTAAAATGTAGGAAGACTGATATAGTCAGGAATTTTGCTGAAGCTCAACTAACTTCTACTTTGTTGAACAAAAAATTACTTTTCCTTTTTTCCACTCTCATGTTCATTCTGAGGTAAAACTGTGATTCAGTTTGGGCAGTGAATACTTTATTGTGATTGGATGGAAGCAGAGTTCAAGCTTGAAATTCAGTAGAAATATTATAGGTTGCAATGACCTTCCTTTTTTGTTTTCTTTGCCTGACAAATTATTTGCATAAATTTCCAAGCAGACATTGAAAAGTGTGATTTCTCATTATATTGTTGCAGTTATGTTCAATTATCTCATCTCTAAAATGCAGTTCCTTTATGCTAAAACAAAGTATTAAAGCCAAAAGTATTTAAATTTTCATTTTAATTCAAAGGGTTTTAATTGCCAAAGCAAGTGTGAGATAAAAATAACAAAAATAGAATAGAAAAATAAGTTAAATGAAATGAAATGTTGAAGTTGTTGTTGAAGCTGTGTCCTAAATTTAAAGCAGCTTTGTGTTTGAGATTCAGCCTCCTAATCAATGTGGTTACTGTGATTGGACACTTTCCTCAGTCTTAATGTGTCACTGAATGAGTCTTTGAAAGTTAGAAAAGCATCTCTGCACTTTCTTGATCAGTAGATACAGTATTCAGCATAGAAAGGAAAACACACACACTCAGTAATTTGCCACTATAACACCTCTGCTGCATCAGTCCTTTTCAGCAGCACAGCTGTTGAGACAAAGGTACAAACATCCAGGTGTGGGTGTACTGAACTCCCAGGAAGCCTTAGAGATACGCATTATATCCAGTGGTATCACATAAAGGTGAAGGTTGTATTGTCTTGGGGTTTGTGTTGGGGATTTTTTTCAATTTGAAGGGAAGACACGGAAGACCCATCTGCTTCAGTATTCATGATTTGACTTTGAGAAGGTTGAGTGTGGAAGAAAGGCCTCACTTGTTCCAATGTAGGAGCAAACCAGACAGGAAAGTGTTTCCACAAGGTCACGATGTTCTTCCCAGAGATCAGAGGTTCAAAAAATAAATATATAAGCATACTACACAATACATGTAATGAGGAACATAGAAACTGTCAAACAACACTGCTTCAAACTTTCATTCTGTTGTGTTTTGCCCTGTGTTGCACAAGGACAAAAACTTACTGTAAATGGAACAATGACTCGCTATCCATCTATCTACATCTGTAAGATATCTGCAGCAAATGTGCACAGTGTTTTCATTGTCTGTCATTGGCTCTCCTGGTTGTAAGGCTTGAAGAGCTTGAGTCCAAGTGTTGTTAGTTGTGTAGATTGTCATTGCAAGAAGGAGAAAAAGCTTCCACTTTATGATTAACAATCTAACAACCTCAAGACCACAGCTCATTGCATTTTAAACAGAAAATCACTTTATTAATTTTGAAATTTGTTTAATTCAGGGTCTTATAGTTCGAGGGCACAACTTGGTCACAATTACAAAATTTGCTGACAAAGCTGAGAGGAGGCCAGCTGGGCCATGTATTACACCAGGCTGCATCAGCCGGCCAAGTGATTAAGATGTTGTGAATTTTAAATTTGGTCCCACCAGAGAGGCATAATGATGGCTAACCTTGAACCTCAGAGTCGTTCCCAATAAATCCAGGGATGTTTATGAATATCTGTTTGTAATCTCAGTCTTGACAATGGCTGTATAAAATGTAATAAATCTCACACCAAGTAAAGAGGATATTAGTCTGAACTGTTTCCAAGTGGACAGCTTGGCTCTCAGCCAGATTCAGGGCACAGCATGGGCAGAATACCTATGAGCAAAGCTGAGAATTTGCAATTGAGATCAGTTGAAGGATATATTAACCGGGGAACAGTGAACAGATGTGGAAGCAACTGACAGTTATTCTTGTAGTTATTAAGTATGGGAGCCCAACTGCCTCTGGGAAGATAACCTTCACACGAGGAGAAGTGCCCCTCCGTGGCACTTTATGGGGGATAATGTCCATTCCAGATGGGATAGCGTTTGGTAGTAGACCGTTTCCTATTTATAACTCCAGAATGTCATTAGAGTAGCTAGTAAGCACAATGACAATCTCCTTACAAACGGTTACAGGACCCGGTCTTCGAAGAACAATCACCGGTTATCAAAAGTTGTGCAAGACCATGACTGATACTTAGTTATACTTAAAACCCTAATAAAGAGTCCTTTCAAGCCATGTCTGAATTTGAATAATTACAAAAAAAGTGATTCTTAGTGAACCAGTTTTTTTTAACCTAGAATGCTTTGGGATTTTCCCAAGATTTAAGAAACTGTGTGTTGGCGGCTTTTTAGTTACAAACCTCCATGATCAAAACAATGTTTTGTATCAACAAGTGCCTAAGAGGGAGAGTGAACATTATTTAGTCCAGTCATTTGTTTCTACTCAGACACCTTTGCACTCAGATTGTTTCACTTGTGAGCTACACAATGTGCAATTGTGAAAAATTAAAGTACTTCTAAAGAAATTATGTTTCTCTGCCCATTATCTGTTAAAATAATTGGTCACCCATCAATAAGTCTGTCAGGTTTTAAGAGCATCACAAGACAATGCTGAGACGCTCCACTTTGTGCAGCATCCTCCTTTTGGTACTTGGCATTTTAAGTGGTTTTAACTCTGCCCTATTTCTTCTTGTTTCTGGTAAATGGTTTTTGGAAATAAATCAGGACTTCATCAGTGATCAATGGAGATGGATATTAAAAGAGACGGAGCAGGAATGTTAGCCCTTTTTGGCAGTCGAGGCATGTGGGCGCACAGCAGTTCTGCCTCTCCAATCATCTGTGGAGAGTTGTCAGAGTCTGGACGGCCATGGTGGGCAGGGTTATTAAGCAGGATGAATGACTAAATAGTCTCTGCAGCTTCATTCAGCCGTCTCATTAGAGTCGACGGTGAGAGACTGCTTTTTCTCAGGGAGCCATTGGGAGGGCCATTAGTGTTGAACCCACAGTCACCATCACTGAGCCCAGCAGTCCCCCCATTTCCATCCACAAGACTTGCCTCAATTGTATCAGCCTTCTCACTGTGCTCACACTTATCTGTAACTATCTTAATTCCTAAACCCACGTATGTTCCTTGACTTAACTAGCTAATTTGTTCTTGCTGTTTTTGTAAAGACCCATATTCCCTGGCATCTCTTTAAAAGCATTGCCAGCTCTGATAATAACTTTGATGGAAGCTAGTTCATTTTCACTGATCATCCCTGTAATTAGGCAGTCATGGTGATTGGTCCTAGAATGAAATGTGAACTACATCTCTATCCACCACCAATGCCTCTGTCGACTAGATGGCTAATTTGGGTGATGCCTTCAGGGGACAGTTGGGCTTTGAAGCCTATGCAAATCAACACATTAACGCACAAGCAGTTTTTGTTACCTAGAACAGGTGTACAGGTGTTTGTCATTTATTAAATTTAGCCAAAGATTTAATCCCCGCAGCTCACATTTTAATTAAATTCTTGCTCACTTAATAAATTGGCATTTGATTTGATTAAGCACTGAGCAGCTGTGGAAGACAGCTTCCCACTTCAGGAAAACCCCAGATAAATACTGAAACCAGGACACAAAACCTGTGTCCCCAAAATCCTCCTGTCAGACATGGAAAGATAAATAGCTGCATGGTCGGCACAACCTAGCCAAATATGATTTGTTTCCATTACTCAAGACTGGCTGCATCTTTATTAACACTGGCATACAGCTAAAGTAATTGGGTAATTAATTGAAAGCTGGTTAGATGAGACCATCATGGAGGAAAAATTCATGTTTTCTTCAGTAAGCTGTTGCAATGAGAAAATAGGCAAACAATGCATTGTCAGTCACAGAGCTAAAGTGCTAGTAAGCTAGTTAGTGAAAGACACTCCTGGATTATTGTTTCTCTCTTTCCAATGTTTTCAGCCTGTATCTGAGGAGTTCCAAAATGGTGAGGGCTTTGGGTATATCGTTGCATTTCGTGCCAACGGAACCAGAGGCTGGAAGGAGAAGATGGTGACTTCAGCGGACTCCACAACGTATAAATACAGAGATGAGACTTTCCCTCCCCTTACACCATTTGAAGTAAAGGTTGGAGTGTATAACAATAAGGGAGATGGGCCATTCAGCAGAGTTGTTATCATCCACTCTGCCGAGGGGGGTGAGTTTATCTTTGTAGTTCCACGGATTTAAGAAGTACGGAGGGAATAGTTTTTGATATTTTATAATGGCTACCATTTTGAATTGTTTCACAGAGCCCAGGGAAGCACCTTCTGATGTAAAAGCTTACAGCATTTCTTCATCAGAAATTAGGGTCACTTGGAAACCGCCCAAACCTGGCCCTGGAAGACCTAAAGGATATGAGGTGCTTGTTAACTTTTTGCATGTGCACATGGAGCACTAAGCATGCATACCTTTGTGCAAAATTTGGGGATTAAGAATAGAATTCTTTCAAAGTCATTCATGTCTGTTACCAGGTCAGCTACTGGAAAGACATGGAGCAGGAAGAGTCAAGTAAAAAACAAAGGACTGTGAAAAACGAAACTTCCATGGTCTTGACAGGACTAGAGGGCAACAGTATGTATCTCATCTCGGTAAAAGGCTTCAACAGCATTGGCCAGGGTCCTGCCACTGCTGCTGTCACAGTCAGGACCAGGAAACCCCGTGAGTACAGTACTGACACTAATCATGTAATACTATATATGGAATGGAGGCTACCTGTTAAGTTCGCCCCAAATGCTCCTGTAAAAAGTGTAGCAATTGACCTAGTTGGTCGAAATGTTGTTAGAAAGTCTGCTTGACTTTGCACTCAGAGTCTTGCTTTCTCTTATTAGCTCCTGCTCAGCCTCCAGCCAACCTCATGTGGATTCAAGAGGGCAACAACGTGTCTTTAAACTGGGACCCAGTGAAGGCAAAAGACAATGAATCTGATGTCATTGGCTACATGGTAATGATCGCTAAACTTTTGTAACAATAAGACACATAAACATGTTTTTACTGTGTTGTATGACAGGAATCACCATGGTTTCAAGTCTACAGATTTAGAACTTTTAATCATTGCAACTGGAAACAAAGCGTCACACAAAAGTTGATGATTTTATCCAACATGAACTCAGCATCTGAATGTGAATCAATTTAAAGTGTTGTATATGTAAGGCTTCTCAAAACTGTAAACCTTAGTTTTGAGTTGATGTTACTGTACTGTTACTATACACAACAACTTGAATTGAACTTTTATTTCCTGAAATGCCTCTGTGTAATCATAGTTGACTTTTTTCCTAACGACCAGGTGTTTACTTGATTGTGCTGTTGATTAAAATGGTAGAGTTTCATGTCTTGCAGGTATTACTCAAGCAGGAGGGCAGAGGCCACAACCAGGTGACAAGAACCATTAACCCTTCCACCATGCTCTCACTGCCAGAGGGAGGCACCTATATCATTGAGGTGCGCGCCCTCAGCGAAGGGGGGGAGGGAGCAGTCAGCTCCCAAGTTCGACTGGTCACCTCTTCCGGTAAGCTAGTTAGTGGCCACACACTTGACCACTGGAATCTGATCTCTATGCACAGGCTGTTTTCTCTTTGTTGCAATCTTAAGTTCTGCCCTTAATTGAGTCACCGCCGCTGATGTGCCAGCCAAGTTTTCTTTGGCTAATACTGTGTTAATTACCTCGCCCACACAAGTCTTCCTACTCTTGCACAGCCAATTAACTTACAAGCAACAAACAAAGTTTGCAGTCTTGTGTGTGTGATGTGACCTGCCAGCTTCTCGGGGCAATGGATTGCTATTTTCTTCCCAATCTTTGTTTTCTTTCAGTGTCCTTTTTTTTTTTTCTTTTTGCAAGAAAGACTTTGTCCACAACACCAAACTCCTCGTGACCAATGCATTCAAAAGATCAATTGAGTTGTTTAGCATTAGAAAGGAATGCACTTCCGGCATTTTGTTTAACATCTCTGTTTTCATCAGTATTGACTTTCTCTTCTCTCCTTCCCTTTTTTTAGGTGTTAGAGCAAAAAGCGACCAGTGCTCAGTGCACTGCCTGTCACAGAACCTGACATGGACAGCGCTGCTCCTGGTTTTTCTGGTGCCTTCAGCTTCCTGGTGAGGCCACTGTGCCATCCTCGTTTTCATGGAGGGAGCCACCAGTCCTCGGCTCCCTTATTCCCTCTGACTGCCTGCCTGCTTTGGCCTTATCCATCCCAAAGGGCCAGAGGCCTGCCAAAGGGGGTTTAGTCTGCCAGTTAACATGTGGCTCTTCAGAGTTCATCCATCTTTTGAGTTCCTGGTTTCTTCTGAGGCCCTGGACATTTGATTTGCAAAGTTCTTTCCAACATCGCAGTAGTGTTGTACTGTAGTGTACCTTGTGTGGAAAGATTTGTTTAATCATTTACTTTAACATCATGTGTTCCTCTCATTGACTGGCATCTAACCATTTCCAGACGGCTCCTACAGCTCTGGGGCTCTACAGAGCGTGAGCAGTTCCTCAAAAGCTGCTGTGGTAGTAATACAGGGATCAGCCGGCCTGTTTCTTTTTATTACTTATCTGCATCAATTTACCCCTTGGCTGCCTAACAAGCAATGCAGCAGAAGCTCAGTAGAGATAAGTGCATTGTTTTCTTATTCACACACAGAGGAGAAAAAAGTTTTTTATGGAACCGAGAATCTTAAAATTTCCAGACTTGCTTTTTGTACATTGTGTTACCTTTAGAGAAAAAAAACACAGTGGTGTGTGTCAGCTATGTCAAACTCTCTGTTTTTGGTAGTGATTAAACAATGCTTGGTGATACAGTCTGTTGACCGTTGGATGTATGGAAGTAGGAAGCAGGTACTTACCTGTAGTGCCCAAATACATCAATAGACAAAGAAAAATCTGTACGGACTCTTGGTATCAGTAAAAAAAATAAATGTGATGTATATTTTTTAAATACTTGTTGTTTGTAATTTCAAACATCTAGAAAAGAAATGTTTACAATTACTTTATCTGTTAACTATTTTATAATGGAGCAATGGTGACATTTTCATATTGTCTAACAGACACTCCAGCATCCAAAGATATTCAGTTTACAATCAAATAAAACAAAGAAGCGCATCAAATTCCTAGATTTTAAAAGATCAAGACTTGATAATGCTTGATAAATACCAAACAACTGGCATACAAAATATATAAATATATAATATATATATAAAATATATAAAATGTTATCATTTATAACTGAATTGTGTTTACAGACTATGATCTTGCAAAGTGTTCCTGAGCCCATTGTAATATCCTTTACACAATCACGTTTCACTGAGTGGTGAAGTTCAGCTCATCCTTGCCTGTGAACAACTGAGCCTTTCATGGTTGGCCCTTTCATACCTAATCACAATACTGTCACCTGTTACCAATGACCCTGTTTACCTGTGCAATGTTCCAAACTGTTCAAAATTGTTTGAAACTTGATTGAGTTGGAAAAAAAAAAGTTGATGAGGTAAAACATAAAAATATATCACCTTCATACTGCTTGTGTCAAAAAGGATTAGAAAATGATCACATTTGATTTCATTTATGTTTTACACATCGCCCCAGCTTTTTTGGAATGGGGGTCATGTAATAACATTTCTTCATACACAGTATAATGCACCTAAAATATTTCACTACAATATAAATTCAACAGGACACTTTCATGGTCTGTCAGACAGTTCTGTGCTTTGAGACACCTTTTCCAAATGTTATGTAAAGTCTGGGCTGATTGAATTCCACACACGTGGTATGAGGGGCCATAGAACATCCTGTGATAAAAGAACCACTGCAGAGCCAAATAGGGCAACATCAAGAGTATCTCTCCCTCCTCTCTTGCTCCTCTCTTGCCTTGTCTGCAGTAAAAGCTTATCTCTAACTGGGCAAAAATCCAAATGAATTTGCCTCGAGTGTAATTAATGTTAGAATGGAGATCTGTAGTCCTAAAGCCTGCTTGCTTGAGCAGACCTTTTTGCTTGCTCTGCCTCCAGCTCCCTGGACTCTCCATTATAGAGTCAGAGTAACCTGGCTCACCCGCTCAGGTTCAGACAAGGGTACCAGCTCAACCACAAGAGATAAGACCACACAGTAAAACAGAGGACGAACACTGCTCCAAGCAGTGTCTATTCCATGGATACTCCTCTTCTTTCAGACCTCTCTGTTTTGGTTACATTCAGAGGGAGAGGATGGTGATTTTGGTCTTCTCTGTCTCACTTGTACATCATTTCCGTCTGTAGTGCAAAGCATTAAGCTGTTTAATGTGGATCGAGGGGCTTTTGCGGTGCTTTTAGCCCGTTCAATGACGTCGGCTCAAACACATACCTCCACACAAGTACTAATGTACCGACCTTTAATTATTCATGCAGCACCTGTCTGTGTTGGCGCATCTGATTTATGATAATGGATTATGTATCCTGCAAGGGGACCCATTTGGTTCAGAGAGCCAGAAGCTATAGTGTCAGCAATTAAAACATGAACTCCCCTTAGGTTAATGTCAGTGTGTGTGTGTGTGTGTGTGTGTGTGTGTGTGTGTGTGCAGGGACATACTGTACTTTTTAGTGATTTACAGCATGTTGGACAAACAAAAATCAGTTTTACAGTTTAGATTACCATATTTCCAATTACATTTTGTCTCAGAAAAATATATTTTCATCAAACTCTGGTTTATGGGTGCACAGAAATGTTTTATTTTTTGCTGATGTGATTATAAAGGTGATCCTATTTGCTGTTAATTAAGTTAATGTTTGAATTCCACACTTTTTTCTTGCTTTTTTGTGTTTTTGAATGGGGAAAGAGTCAAATCAGTATAAGTTTTAGGTTTAAGGAGTCACACTACACTGAAATTTCATAAACATATTTTTTTGGGGTTAGCAACAATCTTAATCTAACAGCAACCTTGAAGCTGAGGATTTCAGCATCTCAAAGTATATTACAGCAGAACAGTTTGTAGTTGAAGGACATATGCACCACTTTATATGTGTATAATTTAAATGCATTAATATATATATATATATATATATATATATATATATGAGAGAGAGAGAGAGAGAGAGAGAGAGAGAGTTTATTCATGGAACTTCATTAGCATGAAAGTTCTCTTCTCTTTCTCCTCTACAGTCCAATAGCACTAAAACCTAAAGCACCATCTCTGTGACCTACTTGCACCAAAACAAAAACTTCAGACATGATATCTCAGTAAGTTTCAGTTGATACTTCTCCTAAAGCACATTTGGGCATGGAAAAAGTTTCCATGCCCAAATGTGCTTTAGCTTTCGAAAAGAAGAAAAAAACTTGCAAAGTCAAGCATTAAATGATCTCAGTGGCATCATTGTTGGAGTTTTTGCTCTGTGATTGAAAGCTTTGCTTTTCAGCAGGGTCACAGTTTAACACTCATCCTAAATTGCCAGAAGAGTAAGGCCCTCCAACAGATGCTGCTGCTACAGTAAGAGGCGAACTGCAACAACATGTATTTGAAATTACCAAAAATTGTCACAACACAGTTCTGAGAAACGTTTCTTTTTTTTTCAGCAACTGTTGCTATAAATGACAGCTATAAATATAAATGATAAAATGGCAAAATGAAATAAGTTTGTTAGGGACTGTGTCGTTAATGAGCAAGGAAGACAGGGTTCAAATGGGGAGGGGTAGAACAGTGCAGTTGTCTTTTTCAGAACCATTTACTGATTCCATTGAATTAAAGACCGTGATTGTAATTCTACCCTAATTCAATTTTGTCAGCGATTTTTCTCACTAAGCTTTAATTAATGTTCTCAATTGATAATTTTCTACCAATGTATGTCTGGCTTATAGTCTTATAGCATAATTAAAAGCTTCTATGGTAATGAAAAATCCTCCAGAAAAGATCATTTCTCAGCTGTCAAGTGAAATTTTATTTGAAGTGGTATAAGACATTCTAAAGTTTTTGGTATGTGCATGTAAAAACATAACTGTCGAGACTTAAATAATGTGTGTTTGCTGTTGGTTTCTGTGATGTTAGGATTTTTCAGCCTGTTGGTCCCCCTGGCAGTGGCAGAGATGGCAGAGAATGAGTATTAGGGAAGTGTGCCATGTTCAGTTGAAGACTGTGAGCAGAGGGATTAAAGGAGCAGCTCTGCAGAGAGAGTCAACACCAAGCATTGTATTGCACTAGTCGAGTAATTATTGAAGTTATAATTGAAGTTGTCGGTTGACCTGAAAAAACCAGATGCACTGTGAGGAAGCTACAGTGCACACTGTGTTCTGCTGCTGAGCTTTGCAGGACATAAAGGTATTACACCTTAATTTGTTTTGTTTGTTTACAGTATCCTGGTTGTATCATTAATTTCTTCAGCAGACTACTGTTCCATTCTACACAGTAGATGCCAGACAATGATATATGTTGTGTGCCAGTCTGTTCGACGCTTTGGTCAAAACTTAGGGGCAACTTTTTATAGGCTATTGTGACAATAATGAAAAAAAAGGTAGCATGGACTTTCCTATAACCAAGTTGTAGCATCTGCATAAATGTATGAGTATGAATGGAGCCAGCATCTATAAGGTTGCTGGCTACATTCATACTCCCACAGGGATGAAGTCTTAATATGACCCAATAACCTCTCCTCCAGCACCACTCTCAAGGCAATATATAGTCAATACTACTGAGGCTTTACATAATAGAAGGAATTTCTGTGCATTGTTTGTTACAGCAATATGTTTGTATGGTACGCTCGGCATTATATTGTAGTTAGTAGTTACTCTCTCCTGTGTGATGGCGGACTGTTAGAGAGAAACTTATGAAGATACACCAGCTAATTTGACATACTGCAAGCCCTCCCTCATAAGAAATTAAAGTAAAAGTGTCCCTGCTGAGAGGCCTCATTAGTGAGGCACATTTAAGAGTAAATATAAAAAGAAATCCAGTTGATTAAACTTTTCACCCCATGTAGTTCAGGCCTTTTGTTTTTCTATTCTGAAACATTTGCCAAATATATTACTTAAATGTGCTAATGGATGCATCATACAGCTGTATTACCTCAAAGCTCTATTTCCATTGAAGTGAACTGTGCTCTGATATGTTCTCAACCAAAACCTGAATACCATAAAGCTCAGAAAGCTTACAGTTATTACAAGGCTATGGGATTGGAATACAATATGCTGTAAGGTGTTCCTGGTATACAGAATAGGTACTAAACTACCTGAAATTCCAAATATGTGTGGCCATTGCTGAAGAACATGTCTAATGTCAGATATTTTCAAAGAATTTTAACAGTAAGTGTAAATTCTTTCAGGAAGTAAATGTCATATATGATGATTTATTTGTACAGACTCTGGAATTCAGCCAAACTCCTGCAAGTTGGTGAAGGGGGGTGATTCAGTTTGGAGATCCAAGCTACTTTTCTCCAGACCCATTGTGTGAGGAAATATAATGGGGTGGATGTGTAAATCTGGGGATAATCTAGGTGCAGTGTATATAGAAGGATGAGGGCTGCATAGGGAGATTTAAAGGTTAAGGAAGAAAGTAGTCTGCTCAGTGCAGGCCTCTGCCAAGACCTTATAATTCCCCTGGTTAACTGCTTTCACAGTCAGAATTGTACCATGATGTAGATAATGAAAAAAGTTATATGAAGGTGACCAAACCTTCACTTTGTTGGAGGCATAAGATGAGAAGTCATGGGGTCACATATAGTCTGTGGAGCAATAAGACCCATGACAAGCTTACCAAGAAGGAAGGGGAATTGTGGACCATTCTGGGAGGTTGTCATTATCTGTCACTGTCATTACTCACTGACATTATTATCTGTCAATTGTTCTTCCTCAGAAAGCTACAAACTACGCTTAAAAGATGACACCCATGTAGAGAGAAGTTCACAACAGAGGCAAATGAGGAATATATATTGCAAAACTGAAGTTATTTAATGATTGGGTTAAGATTAATTAAAAGAAGTCTTGGCCTATCACACATTTTCATCTTATGCTAAACCAAACCTTCTTTGATGGCACTCCGCCCAGAAACCTTGTCAAGATCTTTCTTCTTCTTTTTCTTTTTTTTTCTTTACATATTTCAACAGCTTCTCTATGTTGCCTTCTGAAAGTGACTCATCTGTCTGGTCAAATGTATTCATTTACCTGGTGCTCTGTTCTTCCCTTGTTTAACTGATACCATATTGCAATTTTACAGTAAAACAGATGGAATATAGAATCATCAGAATACAGAAATTAAATGAAAGACCCCCCAGACCACGGACAAGGTGCCCATTATTTCTCCACACTGAAGGTAGCAAGCGGACTGACTGCACTGCTGACCACTTAAAGTCACAACTCCAGGAATACATGTAATTTAACAGGGCTTCTTTACTGGTGGGAAATGGTGAAAGTTTTTTTTAAATCACTGCAAAACCTTTAACTAGTCTAGTGATATTCCTGAGATAAAAGAGCATTTTGTATATGCTGTGCTCTGTTGCTGCTGGATTAAATTTGTTCTGAGTTTGGTTAGGATGGCTTTGATTCATGGTCACATTCATTGTAGACTTTGACCCTGACTGACACTCTGGCATTAAAATCTGACATTAAAATGTTAACATTAGTAGAAAAACACAGTTGGGGATGATGGGAATTCAGCCTTTTATAATAGAGGTATTTTGTAATGGAATTAAATGTGGGTCCCCGTTCTGTTTGTTTCATGCATGTGGCATCCGCGCGGTAATGTGCCAAAGAAATGTAGAAATGAGCCAACAACAGCAGGGAAGGAGAAGACTGGAAGCTAGTAAACAAGGATGTGGGATTTAAAATCACAAAAAAAGGATTTTCAAACGTTTCATGAGGAAGAAAATGCATTTGACATCTTTTTTTCCTTTCAAATATACTTGAGAAAACTCTGCAGGGCCCTGTTAAGTGCAGGACAAGTATAAATTTTTGCCTGCTGGTGACCTTAAATAATAGTCAAACAATTATTCATAGGGAAGCATAAATATCTGTATCAAATCTATCCTGTCAGTGTGTACCAAAGTACTGGACTGACAGACTGACCAGTGTTACCGTTCTTATACTCAGACTGAGAACTATTGAAACTATTGTTTTAAGGAAGTTTCAAGAGCTGACTGACATTTAACTTTTCCTATGAGAAGAAGGCACAATTTTTAAGAACATGTGCAAAACTTCGCAGTTTTTAGTTCAAAGCTCAGACATAGTTAAAGTTAAATGGAAAAGAAAAAAGCAAATTTCCATTTTTACCACAGAGAGTGAGAGACAGATGTCCAGCTTCTGTGAAGAAACACAAATAAATCACCAGAATGTGACGTGCATGAGTTTTTGACGTTTGTCACTGGTCTTAACAACAGGGAATGAAGGGCGCAGATGGTCACATCTAATTGTGTCTTGGTTGCCTGGCGGATTCACTCCTCTCAGAACAGAAAAAGATGCTGTTGTGGCCTCTCTTCCTTTTTTTTAAAAAAAAGTAACCATTTTCCAATTGAAAATGAGGCTTTAAATGAGCTCCTGTGACCTTGTGCTGGATATGTGGTGTACCTTGACATGACTGCAAACATTTCTGAGATTTTTCCTTTTGTCTAAAAATTGTACTCAATCAGTCCAGCTTCACATTTTTTCTCTCAGTCATATTAATTGTTTTGAGATCCTAATGAATCTGAAGGTAATACCTTAGGCTGTATTCATTGCCTTTAGATTCAGATGCATCAGAGTCTCATCAGTTCCTTTAATGCACTGGCTTCTTCCCAGATTGAACTGTTCTGACCTGTCACTAAGACCTTGCTGCAGCCCCCACTCTCCATTTTCCATGCAGGAAGAAGAGAAAGGTAAATGCTGACTTTATCCTTGGTCTGCAGCCCAGCTGTGTGAGGGAGCATCCAGTTCATCGCTTGGCCTTTTACAGCTTCATTGCCTACTTTACAGTAAAGCCAGGTGCAGCGAACCTTTCATAGGGCTGACATATTACCTGATTTAAAGATTCCCTGGGTGGCAGGCCACAGTAAAACCTGGATCAGTTGAGGCAATCTGAGGGTTCCTTCAAAGTGAAACTAAGTAATAAAACAGTAAAGAGGCCACACTCCCCTCGTCTCCCTACTCTTTTTTGGTGTTCTTTTTCCAAGTTTAAATTGGCTGGATTATCAGAAGCCCCCTATTTGCCCATGTCAGATTCTGCAGTAGGGAGAGATCTGATAATTTCCAGGACTGATAGAATAAAGCTGAAGCCCTTTCATACTGGCATCGTAGTAGTTGTGCTCTCATTTTAGCTTGAATGAAATATTCCTGATTCAAATGGAATTTGCAGTGTACAAAGTAACAGCATCTGTGTCACTTCAATACTCAATTACTCTAATAGCAACTGTCAGACTATTATTCTGACATTGGATTTATTCATGAAGTGTTGTGGTAAGGGTCTTTCTGAAAGAGCATTTTAAATAATTCAGTGAAACACTCTTTGTTTCATGGTGCATGAAATCAAAATATATTATCTGGCAGACTGCATAGAATGTATGGAGCACAAACCACTCATTAAATCTGATCCCAGTTAAAGAAAAAAACAGACGGAGCAGTGTGTATCCACTGCATTCACAGTATTTTGAATTAGCTACCAAGATTCCTTTGAGCTGGGATTTATTGTGAAAAGATGAATGAGCTTGTTGCATTGTGTTATTCAAAAGGACTTAAAGAGCTAACAAGATGGAAACCCTCACCATAAGAGGGAGGAAAGAAAGGAGTACATCCACGTAGGCTGTGGTTTTACAGTACAGACTTCAAAAGGCAAACAACAGATTAAAGACCCCCTATTTCAAAACCTGCTATACGGGTGAACAAATAATTGATACACGTACCACAGTGGCAGGTTATTGTTCAAACGGAAAGGTTTGTTGTGAAATATCCATCTGATTATAATGCTTGTCCTCAGTGAACTTTGTTTAATTTGCAACAGAATATGAAATGATGGGGAAACACAATGGAAGATAAAGGTTGTACATTATCATTACTCTAGTTTTCTGTTTATTGTTGGTATATTTTTTATCTGGACATATCAGTTAAAAAATCTAAATGAAAATGAAGAATGGAAGATAACATATTAACAAATAAAATCAAAGACAAGTAATGTATTTGTTCACCTTGAAACAAGACTGAATTTGTCAATGCAAAAGTCAATAGTTGTGTCTGAGTTTAGGATTTAGGTTTATGTGGTGAGGTTTTCAAATATCCCTCTGGGAAATTTCTGCTTCCACCCCAATAACATGGAAGTTGTTTCAACATCAAAACCTAAATTTCTTATTAGCAACAATAGTGTCAGTTAACCTCTTTCTACAGAGGAAATAGCTCTCCTGAAAACTGTTTCTGTAAAGATACACTGATGCTGAGGTTTTCAAATGTAAATTTTTAATATTCACAGGAAAACAAATAAAATAACCTACAATGTATTGGGATGGCATTCAAATACCATTCAGATGGTATTCAAAGACCAAAATCTCTAGAAAACAAAAACTACAAGAAGGGCAAGTGAGAGAGGAAAAAAAATAATTTTAAAACCTTTTAAAAGTCTGCAACTTCATTCTCTTTCGCTGCTACAAACTTCACATTATAAACTAGCTGGCTATAGCAGGTATTCATGTCAAATGTCCTGAAGGTAACTAACATCTAAAGGCTGGATACAACAACGATACTGGTAGAATCAATGCTAGTGTCGTTCTGGTACATAGTGTCAATATGCTCAAGGCTGAAATCATTCACCTCTAATGTCTTACACAAGATGTGGTATGTCAGCACGTCCTCCCAGTATGAGAGTTGCCCACCATCAACGGCCAACAGCAACCCAAAGTATCGTCCCAGCAGAGCTACGACGTCTTCCCAAGACTGTTGGGAGGACATTGTAGCTCTACCGAGACGATGTCCTCCCAACACTGCTGGGTGAAAACAGGTATACACACGCATGGTAGAATCAATATACAAGAAGACTGCAGCTGTAACTAAGACCATGATGAATGAGACAGACTGGGAGGTGATTGAGCATGTCTGCTCTGATGGTGGTGCATTTAAATTGGGCTGTGCATGTAAATGCTTTCCCTTAATTGGTAGCCAGAAGAGGTTTATCACCCGAGGTGAATACAGATCTACAACTCCGGCAAGTGAAAAGAAATTCAATTCAGATTTAATGAGCTGTAGGCTGGAAATCTAGGTTTACTCTCCAAGGTTGAGCAGAGAGCCACCTCGCTTTGTACAAAGATGTAGAGATGTTCGCTTTTTTAGCTCTGGTGATTAATGTCCTATGTTTGACCTTATTGACTTAAAGCTCAAATGAGGAAATTGCTCTCGAGAGCTGTGCACTTTACCCTTCATTCAGGCCAGCATGTCACATGTGCAGATTGTGTTTCCCAGGGTGGTGGATTAGTCGGACCGATTTTCCTGTGCAGAAGAGTCCAAATTCGAAAACACACTACAAATAGCTGAGATGGACCACAAATGGCGGTACCATCTATTCAGGTGGACTGGACATCAAGGACTTCACTGTTGAGAGGGATTCTAGATTAACATTGTCTCAGAAACCAGTCAGCGTGTTATGACACCTCCTTTACGGTTGGCAAAAATACACGGCAGAAAAAGGTACAGGGAGCCAGAAAGTAAAGATCTGAAAACAAAACAGTCACCCATACTGAGTGAATTACAATAAATCATCAAATAATAGTGGGTGCTGTCTGAACCATCATCTTTGCACATCACAGCATGCAAAATGCTCACAGTAAATGAGCTGCCTCTCATGTTAGAAAGCCTGCATTTGCCCTCGTTTGATGCTGCACGAGAAGATAAGCATATTGTTGAGAGAACATTTATCCCTTTTAACAACCAAGAATTCTTATCTGGGCAGAGAAAAACAATTTGACTGTAGAAAGAAAAGTGATTTATGTATGTCATCTTTATGTTAGTAAAATCTAAATGATCTGATACTGCAGTGAAATTTAAATTATTGTAAAGGCACTGCATGGTAGCACCAACGTCAACCTCATGTACTGATAGATGACTGTAATAAAGTGCAGCAATATAACGTGGCATTTTTCAACCTGTGTGGGGGATCCTGGAGGTTATGAATATAATTGAGGTTTTGCATGAACATACTTGATATGAAAATGGCCATTTATCCTACAAAAACAGAACCACTGAAATCAAAACAGGCCCTGATATGCTTACCACACTGTACACTGGCATAAAATCAATGTAATATGTGTTTGTGATTGTCCTGCTGGATGTTTCAAGTTGTGCAATTGGTGGATAACCGTCTGAGATTTCTTCCCAGGTTTCCTTCAGAGCAGCTGCACAGATTGTTTTAAGAGGTTCAGTTACAGGGCTTTCCACACCACTGGAGCAACTCTGTGATTACTGCTGCTCTTCTGAGGCTCCTTGTAGCCTGCTAGACTGTTGGAGCTAATCTCAGTTTAGCATTTTCACACAAAAGCTGTCTTTGTGGTTACTCAAACAATGTAAGACCACTTGAAGCCTCAGATCAGGCTGTTTGTGAAAACACTGACATGCAGTCCCCAGTTTCAAGCTTTCTCAAACAGCAGTTTGTAAGTCGGAGATCAAGTGGTCTCCCATCGGACTCTCCCTGAGGCTTTGATCCTTTGGCATGAACACTGACATGTCTATGAGTCACTTTGCAAACAGCATTTACATACATTTCTGTATCAATAAAAAAAATGAGGAAAAAAAAAGAGATAAAGAAAAACAGAAAAGTGGGAATATGAGAAAGTTATACAGGTTGGACCAAATTAATAACTGAACAGTGCACACATGCACAGAGGTGAGTTTTGACTAACTTGTTGCTGGGGCTCAATCACATCACCACTTGCGCTCCACATGCTAAAACAGGAGAAGAAGACTCTTTATGAACGCTTGGTAGATGGTAGAACATTTGACATCTTCTGGCTGTGATAAAGAACTCTGCAGCAACTTTGCACTTCTAACACAATGTTATAACATGCTTAACATTTCCGCTGGGCCCCGCTGAAATCCACACTTGGTTTGTCATTCATGCCGTGCATACTAATGAACCTTGTGGCAACCAACAAATCCTGCTCTCACCAGCTATTTATAACTTTTCCTGGGATCATAAATAAAAGCTGAGAGGGTTATAGAAAAAGAAAGCAGCAGGACGCGGAGTTCTGAAATCCAATAAAAATAAAAAAAGAAAAAGTCATGTTGTTTTACTTTGAATGTACGACCTCTTCCTTGAAAAAAACATTAGAATATCATTAAAATTTTAGAAATTCAGTCGCAGTATAACAAAGAACATATTGTATATTGGCTTGAGGGTAGAGAACAAACCAGCCTTCAGCATGCAGAAACTGAATCTGACATGAGATTTATATATATATATATATGTGTATGTATATATATATATAGATAGATAGATAGATAGATAGATTATCCTCTGTCTCTCAGTCATGCTGCTCTACTGTTGGAGGCCAAATGAATGCAAAAGCAGCAAAGTCTGCCTGTCAGAATAGTCTCTTTCTCTGTGAACAATATCAGAATACTACATACATCACTTTTGAATTCAGACTTCTGAATTAAAGTGATTGTGGGCATGGTTAGACTGGTAATGGTTAGATTGTCTGCTATCAAACTGAACTATATAACAAATACACTTACATGATATTTCATCTAATTAAAGTAACTCATTCCATGTGTCCACAAATTTAATTTTGAATCATATGCTAACTTGATTGTTTTGTGTCATTCAGCTGCGTCACATCCCTCCCTGAGCAGCCTGTTTATAATCTGCATCTCTTCTGCCACAAATTCACAGAGGGATTTGTCACACCTGAGCATTTGAATATCAAATGTCCCTTCTCTGCTCTCTCCTATACAATACCTCACATTTAACAGTGAGCGATGTTTGGTAAATCTGCACATCAAATCACATGACGCATGAAAGCTAAGGGTATAATCTGCTTTCAAGAAAGGGATAAATCCAGACATACATGGGTTGAGAATGAGGTGTGGACAGCGTGGTTGTTCTGATGCCTCGCCTGTGCACAGCGTTTCTTATGTAAACAGAAACGTGTTGAACACAGATGCCTTCACAGAAGCTGTAGAATCAAGTTCCATGCAGTTACATATCAGAAAGATTGTCCTAATTTTTCTGGGCATCTTTTGTCCTGACATGCTCATAAAGCCTGACACGGTAACAGCAGCCAACTTGGCAAACTCATCAAAACCTTTTAGATTAGCATAAATCTTTAAACGGGAGCCTGTCACTCATTTGGTTTCACTGGCATTATTGGTGATGTGAGGCAAACGAAAAATGGTTAGATAAGCCTTTTGTCTTTGTCTGTTAAATGCCCTGACCTTGGATTATTGAGCTTCTGTCAACTGTAGTCTCTACTCCCCGTTGCTTATTTACCAGCTTTGTGCTTGAGTAAGGACATTCTGCTGTAGAGATGGATGACAGTTTTGAAGCTATCTTTACAGACACTCAGAACGGTCATTAGTCCTGACCTCACCTGGCACTCGGATGGAGGCTGGGAGCCTTCTTCCGTAATGTTTCACATATAGCGGGGGTGAAAATAATAGCTCGACATTTGTGAGTAGCAACTGCTGCACAGTGAAGACAGTGATGAGA
The DNA here is from genome assembly GCF_020382885.2 of Scatophagus argus. Classification (NCBI taxonomy): domain Eukaryota; kingdom Metazoa; phylum Chordata; class Actinopteri; family Scatophagidae; genus Scatophagus; species Scatophagus argus. The sequence goes on along the minus strand of NC_058497.1, from coordinate 22,787,314 downwards.
AATGTGGGAACGAGGTCTTGTTTGTCCATTTTGGGAAAATGTTTTGGATTGCTCTGAGAAATGGCTGGGTCCAAATGTCACTATGCCTAGTTTACCAAAGTTATGCCTGCTTGGATACCAAAATGATTTAACTAATGTACCAAAACATGGCGCGCTTATGAATTTGAGGGTTGTTGCAGTTGTTTGTTTACCACCAAGATGCCCTTAATCTCCACATAACAAACAGTGGATTGACTCAATCTTATAAATGGTATCATATGAAGTTACAGTATAGCCACCATTGGATGATGTTGGGGCGAATGTAGCACTACTTTTGTCACTAGTGGTAAGGATCTAAGAATAGCAAAAATGTCTCTACATTTTATTTACAATCAGCAATTTTGTTTTTGGGCATGAGAATTATAGTCTGACTGGGCCTTAGGGTGGCTATAGAACTTAGTCTTGTATTCATTAGTATGCATAAGAAAATGTAAATAAAATATGATTATTACATTTTGTGGGTTTTTATTTTTATTTATTAAGTTGTAACTTTTGTTGCTTTTCTATTTGCATAATTAGCCACATGGAAAACATAATATCTGCCACCAAATTTCTGGGTCTCATTACAAAAAGGTCAGGGTGTCTTGATTGAACTGCCCAGCTGTGATTCAGAATTCAGTATTTAGTCTATTGAACCCATCCAGGATTATGTAACTGCTGATCAGACCAGCACTGTTGTCTCTCATCTGTGCCAGTACCCAGGATTTAGCCTTTCTTTCTGCTCTGCGGCAGCATTTAACCCGTCAGATGATGTTCTATGCACCATGCTGACGGACTGTGAAAATCTTAGGTTAATGTGAATGCATTATAAGCATGGAAATCTAGGCTATATTAATACCTGTGTTGAGCAGAAAAACAGCAATGACTGGTGTTCCTTGCAGCTGCATGCTTTTAGTTATGTGGGCTTTTTTGCAGGTGTGACCCACACAATGACTTTTATTTCTTTTCAATTACCTGGCTCAAAGCAATAGGCATCCCATAGAGAGTAAACAAAGCTTTTATCAGTCAGTCACTAGCAGTGAAAGCATTTATTTGTGTGCCTTTAAAATTGAAAGCTCCACAGTTATTAAGCCTTTCTTACAAAGCAAATTCCTCTGCAAGAAAAAGAGCTCAACTCACCTCTTCTTCGAATCTGAAATAGACCCAGCAACAGTTATTCAACTGGACCTCCAAAGTAGTTCTTGTTTCATCACCAATGGCTAAAGATTGCCTTTCGGCCAGTTAGTGAATGTGACGTATACATACAGTATTCACACGTGTACAAAAAAATGTCTGAGAATCTAAAAATATTGGATAGTGTTTTAGAGTTAAACTTTGCCTTCACCCAAAGTTTTAGCAGCCATCCAGTGTTGCCACACATAGCTGCTCACTTACTGTATGTGCTTGTATTGCTTCACTGAGAAACACAATACCCCTTCTTTGCCTGTGGGAACTCAAAGCATCACAGAGCTGCAATTTTGAATTTCAGAAGAATTGTTTGCTTGATTTCTCCTTTAGCCTGCTCTGTGGGAGTCGATCTCTTTGGTCCTTTTCTCTCCGCCAGCAGAAGAAATATATTGGATGGAGAAACTTCAGGTGACATAAAACTAATGGGCTTTAAATTTAACCATGAGAAGGGAAGATGATTGGAAAACTTTGTGAAGAATGTAATATTATAATTCAGCGTCCCCGAGGAAGCGTCTGAAGCATTGGAGGACCTGTATAATTCTCTCTCTGATGAAAACCCTTAATACTGATTTAACTGATCAAGAGCGTCTCAACAGCTTTCTCAGGTCTGCTTGAGGAATACTAATAAACCAGTCAAGGAAAAGAACGTACCTCAAAGAACTGAACAGGAATTAGCCCTTAAAAATGATGACATTTGAGGCTGCAATATTTATTTATTATATCATATATGATTAATAACCGTGAGGTGGATTTTGTGGTCACTTTGAGGTAATAATATTTCTTTTAGCCTGCAGTAACAGACAAACATATTAGTGAGGTCTTTTGACACAGTCACACTGATTATATGTAAGCCGTAACTGGTCTCAAAAATGTGAATCTGTCATTCAAACTCAAACAAAGAACAGCACATTACTTAACAAGCGAGTCATGTTGAGTTTACATCATTAATTTTGACACGAGGAACAAAACAAATGCTAGAAGATATTCATTTTTCGGAAAGATCATTTTTTAAGGTTTACCAAACTTCTCTCAGTATCAAATCATTATAAAGAAAAACAAGAAATGCCATGGCATTATTTCCAAACAAAATGGAACTCATCAAAGATGTCTGGTCAAAAGCACGATGTCCAGATGGAATAAACCCTGAGATTTATCCAGTTTTTACATGCAATCTGTTGTTTTCTGTTAGGACTAAGATATCGACTGGATCCTTTGCTATTAATTCCCAGATGGTTAAAATAACTGCCCAGCGAATTACACCACTTATATCGCTGAGATTGTTATTTCTAAAACTTATGAACCAGCATGTTTATTGAGTCAGACAGCGAGAAAAACTGCTCCAAAGAATACCATGATATCATGTTTTTCTAAGCATAAGGAGGTGAGAATAACAAAAATTGGCAAGGAAGAGTCACAGTTTCATAGTACACAAATTTCAGTTTTTTTCTCAGACAGAATTTTATTTGTCATGGTCGAAGGGCAGGGTGGAAAGAATCTGTTCTCTGTGTTGTGAAGAGAAGTGAATCGTTAATTCTTCAGTAATGTATTAGATATGAAAATACTCTACTTTAGGAATGTTTTTTCTGAGATTCAGAGAAAATAAAAAGGAGCTCTTGAAGTGGTAACCTTCACCTACCTCCGGTTTTAAAAATAAGAACTTCTCTCTATAGTATCTCTTGAGCACTATTCTCAGATGTTCACATTTGGTGCAATGATTGCTGATATGCCAAAACAAACTCACAGCGTGGGGTCAACAGATGAAGGTGCAACAGTCGTTTATTTGGCTCGACAGGAGTGCGCTGTGGTTGACGGGTCTCTTTTTGCATTTCTGCTGCTCTAGATCAAAGCCAAAGGCCCAACAAAGCACACAAACTGTTTCCTTATCAAGCTGGTAGAGCAGCTCTTGTAATTTATCACCAGGGCTTAAATTTGTGCCTGTGGGTCAGGTAGGTATCACCTTACGAAGGTCAATGAGGCAAAAAGTAAAACCACTTTGCTCCTGAGGACAAGAGGATTTGTAAGGCAAAAGCTGCAGATGCAGAGACACAGAGGAAGCTTTCATGTGTGCTGTACTGCATTTACTCGCTAGCTCAACCATTTTCCAGAAGACGTGTCCTTTATCTGACACCAGGCTCAGCTCATAGGTGCTCAGCTCATAGTATTTCAAGCTAAACAAAAAAAAAAATAAAGACAAATAAGAAAACAAAGCTTACAATCCCAATTTTTACTTTGTAGTGAAAAAATGGAGTCCCCCTGGACACCTATTTTCTTTAGAAATGCCTCTTTGTGTAAAGAGGAGGTAATCATGCATAACTGTTCCAACATCATCTGGACATTGCAGTCATAAACAAGAGCCTGGCACATGCCACTTTAGCAGATTGCACTGTCAGGAGGTAAACAACGGAAAGAATGAGGAAGGGCTCATCTGATAGGAAATGTCAGAGCATGATTGGATTAAAAAAAAGTGTCTAAATTAGGGTCATTAATCATGAGCTGGGAAAACAGTGACAGGTCTTGTTCTCAAAAGCTCTCCTCTGGAACTAAGCTGAGTGCCACCCGGAAATTGTGCAATTACCTTAATGCTTGATTTAAATGGAGAGTATGCATGGCAGTGTCAATTGTTAATAGAGGAAACAGCTCATATTATTTAGAGGTAATTGCCATTACAAAAGGTCTGGTTATCCAATCCTGGTTTTTTATGGCGCATCTGTTTTCTTGAATGCTTAATTAACACAATACTACTGCACAGTATCTAACTATATCTGTCTGTCCACTTTCAGATGGAAAATTGAGAACTGTGCATTGAGCGGAAACTTTTCCAGAGTCCATCTCACAATCATCATCTTTCACCCAATAACCCAATTCAGTACTGCAGTGTGCACACAGCAATTAACTCTGAGCAACAGTTACGCTAATGTATCACACTGCTCTGCTTACTGTGTCGACGTAACAAACTGCACCCCTGAGGGTTGCTGGAATGATGGCACAGGAGCTGGAATTGACAAGGACATGTTCAGAACCAACAATCCCACCACCACCAACACTACCACTCCCACCACAAGGAAACCAGAAATCTTCCCATATGCACTGACTGCCCCACTGTGTGATGTAGTGATATAAGAGGAAATCTAATCAGAATGTGCTTGACTTGGGCATAAGTCTTTGCAGAACTAATCGATGGTTATTCTGCATGGATTATTGATATCTGTTGTGAAATCAAAGCCTTCTTTTCCAACTGAGCTGCTGATTCTCCATCAGGCATGAGCAGAGTGGCTCTCATTAATGCAGGGAGAACAAGACTGAGGACGTGGGAGGATGTGCGTCTCACATCTATTTTCTTCCCCCCACATGTACAATATGTGAAAAATGTCTCACTCACTTAATGTGTGGAAAAATCCTGTGTGGCTCAAGCATGTGTGCGTGAGCTTCCATGCAGTGTTTTTATGGTTCTTGGTTGATCTCCATAGGTGCAGTCACAGAGAAAGTCATGAGCACTGCTTCTCAGTGGACTCGTGTTTGCATGACTAATATGAATGTGTGAATGCCTCTATGAGAGAGGAGTGCAGGGACACGATTCTGCTTCGAGTATAGCCATTCCAATTAAGCCAAATCTCCCTCAAAGACAGGCTGCTATTTTAGATTGCAATTAGCCATGCTCCATACAGCTAGCCACTTGTCCACGAGTCTCTACTGGTATGTTGTTCAGGCAATTTTTGAGGCAACTTTTCTGCATGATTCTTCCAAAGAGTTGGAATACACTTTGGATTTACATTTATTTTCGTAGAATTACACCTGATAGCTGAACCACTGCTTTTCCCACAATCATGTGGCACCAGGTGGATAATGCATGCTAGGTGTAAATACAACAATCACAAATCCCCAGGCAAACTGGGCTCCCTGACCAGCTCTGTCACAAGCAACTTTAATATGATTTTATTGGTGACCACAATGAGTGTTACACTTCCAAATGAACCACTCCTGGTTTCTTGTACGGTTTCATTAGCAATCTTTATATTTCATCACCGTAAATATGCGTGAGGAAACACTTGCAGCTGCTGCTGCTCACTCCTCAGGTGCAGCCTGAGGTCAGTTTTCACTCCAGTTTCACTTCCTCACAGCTGTTTGACTGTAGTTCACTTCTGACGCACCAGAGGCATTTTGGATATGCGTATCACAGAGTCAAAAATAGGGGGACACTTCCCTTGTACAACCTTGAATTGTGAACCTGTGTACTATAATTAATAATCTCCATTGTGCTCTTTAATTCCAGTCTTCTGTTGTATAGTTTTCAAGGGCATGATGCCTATCTCACATCTCAGGAAACTTCCTAGCTGTGTGATATTTCTATGTTGAACTTCATCGTTTTGAAGCTGTAGACTTGTCATGTCACATTCAGTTGTAGGACCCACAGGAAGTAACCTTTTTAAGCCCCCTTGCTTTGGCATATTCATAATGTCGTTGTTTTCCCTGTCTGAAGGTGAAGTGGAACATGCTTGTCAAGGCTCTGATAAAATATTCCTGGCATAATACTTAAATTATTTGACAGATAAAGCACCTTGGCATGTAGTTCATGACACAGTGGATTGATTAAGCAAAAAATTTATTGTTATCTGCTTAGAAAATGCAGTTTGACTATAGGCCTACCGGCTGTGGCTGGAATATGATGTTAATACACACTAACAACTCGGCTGCAGCCACATGACACTGCCCAGCAAGGTTATCTGTCGCCAGTGATTTATCTCTCTGCTACCTACAGTCTAAGCTGGTATCGTATTAGAAAAGGTTGCTAGTTAGTTATCCAGGAAGGAGGTTACAAGGCATCCTTCCAAATGACACTGAGCAGAAGCCTGTCCCCACCCACAGAGCGTGTGGTCTGGTGTTGATAGCAAAGCATTAAATTATTAATGTAGTTTCATTTGTGTGTGCGTGTTCTAGAAAATGCTGCAAACATTCACCTCTCCATGGAGATGGTTTTTACACTTTGCTCAGAGATAAAGCTTCTTTCGAGCCCCCTGATGCTTTAAATGAAAGAGTCATCCAAAAGATTCAGTGCCAGTGGTGACAGAGCCTCCGCTCCATGCCGACCAAGATACTTGGGAGTGTGACATCATTGTCACCATCCCTCCCCGTTGCATTAGGAGAATGTGACCAATTCCCCCAACTCCATCTGAGCTCTTGTTTAATTACTTCCATTTATCAAGGTATTAATTCAGATCCTTCTCCTCAAAGCCTCACTAATTCCAGTATGATGCACTGTCACCCAGAATTTCTACACAGAAACCAGTTCACGACTTTAAAAAGTAAGCTGGCTGAGACACAGCTCAGATGGTGTAAAAATTAGAAAAAAAAGAAAGAAATGTAATCGTAAAAATCTTTACTATGGAGCACTCAGCTGATTAACACAGTTATCTTTTGTGAAAGTATTTTTTCAAAGCGTCAGCAAACCATTTCAAAAACTTATGCTGGAAAATGCTGCCCTGCCAAATAGAAGGCTGATGATATCAGATTAATATATAATAATTAATAATTATCGAGTGGTTTTGTACTATTTTTGTATTTGCACAGAAACTGAACTCAAATTTAATTTCAGCGTTTTCTGCTTTGGTTAAAACTCATGAAAGAGTGAAGCTGGGTGGGGATCAGATTCCACTTAGGTATTCAAAAGCGCTTGAGGCAGTCCAGGGCTTTACTGATCAACCTAAAATAATGTGGAATTAAGGGCAGCCACTGTGGAAACAGGCCTACATGCTTGTGCACGCATTTTATTCCTTACACTGCTTTATTTTTTTGTGAAATGCACCTTTGATGTAGTATTTTTACTTTGAGCAAGGCAAGATGGCGTATAAACTGCAGTCCCGGTTTGAATAAGAAATGGACCGAGTGCTAACTGGTTGTAAACTGTCCAAATCTAACCAGCAGGCGTCACACAACCACTGCTTTTTCACGATAGGTAGCCTAAAAAAGCGGAGAAAATCAAAGCGGAAGTGAGGAACTTAGAGGAGCAGGAAAACTTTTTTGGGGGAATTTGGAGACGGCTGTGTAATACATCGCAACTACGTGATGAAAAGCAAAAAAGTTTATGCCGAGGTTTAGAGTTTGAAAGACAAGTTTATCGCCGAGGTACAATGGGACTCCCCACTTTGGAGTTCAGTGACTCTTTTCTGGACAGTCCGGACTTCAGAGAGCGTATCAAATGCCATGAAATCGAGCTTGAGCGGACAAACAAATTTATCAAAGACCTCATCAAGGATGGGACCATGCTCATCACTGCGCTCAAGAGTAAGTAGCCCAGCTTGGCCTCGTTTTTCACTCCAACAAATACTCTCTAACATACCTGAAAGCCACAGGCGGCTTGTAATCAGAGGATGCGTTCACTGTCTTTGAGTCTACGGTGCGAGGGTCTGAATGGGATCTCTTTGAACTCAAACCACCCGGAGCTGATAATCCTGTGCTCCCTCATTGGGACACATTTTTATTGCTGGTGAAATGCTTATATTCTCGACCAAAAGAAAAAAAAAAAAAAAAAAAGCCCACACACATTAAATTAATAATTCGGAGGTTGTGGTGTCCAGGACATTTGCTTGCCTTTGTCTGCGTCCCTGACTGCGCTGTATGCATGCAGGAGCGTGTTTAACTAACATCAGAGCTCAGAATAAAGCCCGCAGTCCGAAAGGTTGGCTGATACTGAGCCATACGACCACAGCCTGACATACACAGATCACAGATCCTTTAATGAAAGATGTTTTCACCCTGCGCTTGCAGACACCTCTTAAAAATGAGTGAAAACAAAAACTGTGAATGAGAGCCGTGTGACTGTCATGATGAGGATGCCAGCACTTTGTCATGGGTCATTGTCCCATCAAATTCCAAGTTCAATCTCAAATTCCACTGTGCTGATTAAAGCGGATGTCCTGTTCTGCTGGAACCCTGCAGGGATGAGAGCTTGGACTGTTAACGTCAGAAGTGTGTCTGTGAAATGGAGAGAGATTAGAAATATAGGCCTAATAAATATGGAAAATAGCAGAGTTGGAATAGGAAGGGAAGACCACAGCAATGTGTTGTCATGCACTCAAAAAGCTGTCAGCCACTGCAATATTCTTTTCACCGTTCCTAATGGTCCTGTCAGCCTTTTCTGTGAGCAAGCATCATTCTTTTCATGTTTTCCCTCTTTTCATCAGCAGTCCTACATGTAGCCTACTGTACATGTCTTTGCTCTTTGTTGTTGTTTGTTATGGATGGAAGGAAGGACAGTCACTCAGCCACTGAGGCTGAAATACAACCAAGGAGTTGCCATATTGACACTGAGTTTCAGTATCAAACTTTTAAGGCATCAAACATAAACCTTTCATTAGTTTTAGCATGCAGCACTTTATTAGTCTGAATGTGTTTGTGACTATGTGTGCACATCTAGTTGTGCCAGAAATATTCAGACACTATCGAGTGTGGATCTTGCCATGGGGGCGTAAGCCAACATTTATGTATCGTGTGGGCCAATTGTGCTGTGAGCACTCAGATGAGTTGTAATAAAGCAAAGCCGCTTTGCAGCAAATTATAGTTCTCACCATAACCAACTCTCTCTGGACTAATCAGAGTGTTTTTAAAAATGGGAGAGTAAGATTCCATTATTTTTCTTCAACATCCAGTATGGAAACTGATATTGCAAGCATGATGGAGAAATGAATGGACAAATGAACACAAAGACAACTATAGGGTAATATTGAGCGACATTGATTAACCAAAGTCACATTCAAGAAAGCTACAGCTTGTTAAATTGAGATACTGATTTTCCTTTTAGGTCCATATTTCTATGGGCACATTTGATATCAATGAAAACAGCGAGGACCACTTAGCATTTGCAGCATCGTTCCTCACTGTATTTGAAAGATTTTACTATTTCTGAGGGCAGCTGAAGGCCAAACCAATTTCATACCTTTTTTTTTTTGAAGGCAAACTGTTCTGTTCAGTGGGCAGGGCACCACAGGTGGACAGGAATACTCTGCTGAATGGTTTATTCATAGCAGTTAGGCTTCTCAGTGGCAGGGTGTCATCTAGATCCATTCAGTTTAATACCCAATAAGACCTCAAAGTTCCAGGTTGTGCAATGCATATAAGAGTGTAGCAAGTTAATTTACACTTGGATTGCCTTTGTTTGGCTTATGGCAGCAGGAAATTTTAAGGCCCTATCGGATCCCACACTCCCAGGTCTCTGGTCTCTTGAAAAATGCAAAGTTAAAATAGAGGAATGTGCAAACTAAATGTGTAAACTATTACAGTAAATAAAGACTTGACCACAATTCACCAAGTCATAGGAAGGAAATTTGGGTTGTATTTGTCTTTTTCTTTGTTGGAATAAATGACACACACACACACTTTAACTGGAAAGTCCAGTTTCAGTCAGGGGCGGAGAGAGAGAGAGCACAGGAAGCGAAGTAAATTATTGATGGTCTTTAACTTTGGACACCACAGAGGTTTATGACCCTCCGTGACCCACCATCACAGGTGACATTATTGAAAGACCTTTAATGGAGCCCTTTTTTAATAGTAATCATCTCATGTTTCAGAATTTGAGTCGGGTACCGTGATTTATCAGCCTTCACATGTGCTCTCTGTGTGAATGACTCCTTTTGAGCCAAGGTTGACTTTCATGTTAATACATTACCTGTAAAACGGCTCTGTGTGTTACTGAAACTGCGTTTAGCTTACTTAGTATGTGTTTGTAGTATACATGTGTATTAAGTGTGTAAAGGAAGCCAGTCATTTGCTTATTAGGTACAGGTACATTCTGCATTGTGCTTTGCTTCTTATTCACTTCTTGGAAAAATTAACTGTGGAATTTAATGAAAAACTTGCTTAACCTTTACAAGGTTGGCACTTTGTTGATGCTGAAATAATGTCTTATAAAGGCAGCAGCAAACTTGGCTTTGGGGATAGAGGCTGTGTGCTTTTCTGGATCTAAATATATATAATTCATCAGTTTGTTTTTTCTGTATGACAGCATCTAAATAATAGAAGAAAAATAGAAGAAATAGGAGTCCCATGATATGTTGACCTTAATGATTTGTTGGCATAGATAATTTGTTCCGGGTAGCATCTGTCTTTGCCTCCTGGATGGCTCTGACTATTTGCATCTGGTGTAAAGAACAACTGCTGACTTTTATTTACCCTTCTTCGTGACATCAGTAATTGAATACACTACAGGGACTGATTATCCCTTTATGAGTTGGGTGTGAGAAACCGTCTATACAAGGAATATAAAGATACATTGTAGATGTGGTAGGTAACTTTTGTAAGGAAAGCACTTAGCATGGAGGCCATGTTGTATCTGCTGTGTGAGTTGTACTAAAACTGACCACATTGACAAGATTTTTTGTTGAGTCCTAGCAACAGCCTCAGTGATTAAATGAAGCAAATGTGGAAGTGACTTTTGAAAACTGAAAATGTTAAAATGTCAAGGTACAGAAATGGGGTTATGTGAAAGACTACTTCTTGACTAGGCTGGGTAACTTCCTGATATCTCTGACTAGCATCCTCACAGTGATGAAAAGATTAGAGGAAATGAGTTTGCCTGGACAAGAAATGGTCTTACACATAACCCCACATAAAACCGCAACTTCTGTTTTTTACACAATGGTCTCAGTATGAATTAAATAAGCAAGAGAGAACATGTCAGTGTAAGAGCTTTAGATGTTCTGGCTGGTGGATTTTGTTACAGCTGTAAATATGAAGCTACAGCTGCTGGCTGTAGCTTCATATTTACAGATGTGAAAATTGTTACCAATCTTCTCATCAAAAATTTCTGTAAGAAAGCAAACAAATATATGTTTTAAAATGATGAGCAGTTGTTTTAAGATACATGGCATGGAGAGATCCACCGCTTCTGCAAAAAGAAAAGTCAAGGCTTCTTTGCAGAAATTCAGTCTTAATACTCACTTATCTCAGTTTTATTTTATTAAGTTAATTTTACAGCTTCAAGATGCATTAAACATAAAAAAAATACTGAAAAGAAAAAATAAAAGTTAGTAATATAATTATTAGGTTCATGGTTCATGGTAGTTATATTATTACCATTGCCATTACTGTAAGGCAGGTACAATGAGTGGCACCAGCCTTTGTCATCTAAAAGTATACGGTGCATTTAAAAGTTGTTTTGTCTCATCACAGTTATGATTAAAACCTTTGTAAAAGAATGTTGGGCTGTAATAAGATTCATGAATAAAGTAAGTGGTTAATTATCATCAGCTTTTCTAAATGCAGCTGAGTAAGCTTAATCTAAACTACAAGACAACCCATTATTAAGTTAGCTGCGTGTCTCTGCCACTGTGCCATGCCCACGCCGGTTCACCGGCCACAGACCGATGCTTCCCTCTGTGGGATACGTTATGGATGCAATAATGAACGGCTGACACGCTTGGCTGTTGTTATTACAAAAATTACAGTATTTAGCAAGTATGTAAACAGCATCTTTTCTTGTTCCAACTGTGCCTGAATAAGTTTGAGGTATTTATGCAGTTTAATAGAGCTATAACTAGTGCCTGTTACTTCATCAAATGAAGACAGCCACGCACAGGCTTATTTGTTAAAAGTGACGTCACACAACGTTCAGGTTTGGGAATTCTGAGTGTTTGTTTGTCTGAGGACAGATGATGCTCCCAAGGCTCAGCCACAGGAAATGTCCTGTAAACATGCTTGTATAACCATCCCCCATCCTCCCTCAGATAGCATTTGGCCGGACATCACTCTGCTTCAGCTTGTGTGTGTGTGTGTGTGTGTGTGTTGGACTATGACTGTAAACCAGGCAGTGTGTTGCAAGATTACACTATTTATAATGTATTGCTGCAGCTTTGACTACTTTTATGAATTTGAACTCATGTAATGGAAATTAAACACAGGACTAGATTATGTGACTTGTTTAGCAATAAAGCTGAGCGGAGCAGTAAACACGGCTCATGCTGCACTGCAAGGGACTCGGCTGTTTTTGTGGACAGATTTTGATAAAAGGATTAGACGTTGTATTCCCAAAAGCTGTTTCCCGGCAGACTGCGCAGGGAAATGTGTTAGACTCCGGATTGAGGTCTGCTCTGAAGTACTCTGTTGTAACTCTGTCAGTCAAAGTGATTGCCACACCGAGCAAAACCATTGTCATGCTTACAGTCGTCTGACAATGCATGCCGGTGCTTTTGCTGCATCTTCAGACCGAAAGGATAAGGTGATGCATTTGTGTTTCTCCTCTACTACATTAATAATTGACTTTTTCTCTTCAACTGGACACGTTCATTGTTGCATTATTTACAGTAGGTTTGTTTTTTTTTTCCTCAGTGCTGTGTTTTCCAGGCAGCTGAAAGTCACCAAATAGTTCAGTTATTAGGGGGTGATGAAAGCTAAGACTGCTAAGACTTTGTTTCTTTCAGTTGAGCCAAGTGCTGCATATCCCACAATGCAATGTTAATGTATAGTACAGTCATTTCATGCTGCAGTTGTGCACAGCAAGCGCGTCATTTATGAGGTTACCTGTTTAAAAACAACTCATCCCGACCAGCCTGTCAAACATTATATGTGTGAAAAAGATTGTGTGGTTAAAAGATGATGCATGGAGCTTTAGCCTACGCAAATGCTAAACTCAGACTTTGGATGGCACATTAGAAAGGCTCCATCTCTTGGCCCCCATGGACTGCCAAGCTTTGTCAGAAAGTGTTTGGACAATGGGGGGTTTAAATCAGTTTTGAACACGAAGATGTGTTCTTGGCTGACTGATGAAGAATGGCTCACTCAAAAATAGCCGTTTTATAAAATCTTTTGGTGAATATCAACTATTGCTACGAATGTGAAATTCTTCTTATATTTTGGGAGTGCTTTTTCCATCAGAGACAAGTTTTTAATTTCAAAAGTTTTGCCAGTTTCCTATGAGAACTTTGAGTTGCATTTAATTTGACTGTATAAATAAAGTTTGATTGATTGACTTGTCAGAGGTTGTGTCAGATGTATTGTCTGTGTGTCTTCTGAAAGAAAATCTGCTCAGTCTCAAGGCTGTAGACTTGGTGACAGATGGCCTGACTGGCTTTTTCCATTCCAGCAGAATTTCAGGGCTAATAACTCTGAGCTTTTTCTTGAGAGCTTAACAATGGGTTGTAGCATTGCATCAGCCTTGTGTCAGTGATACGGGGTCAGTTTCTTTCAGCTCTGCTTCCAACAATTTAGAGATGAAAACAATGCAGATGTAATTTGATATGTGCATACTGCAAGGTGGATGGGTATGCAAGTTGAAGGAGTTAGCACTGTTGCCTCACAGCAAGAGGGTTCCAGGTTCGAATCCCGGTCTTGCATGTTCTCCCTGTGCCTGTGTGGGTTTTCTCCGGGTACTCTGGCTTCCTCCCACAATCCCAAAAACAAGCACATTAGGTTAATTGGCTACTCTACATGACCCCTAGGTGTGAGTGTGTGCGTGTGTGGTTGTCTGTCTTTGTGTGTTGGCCCTGCGATAGACTGTTGTGCGACCAGTCCAGGGTGTACCCCGCCTCTCGCCCATAGTCAGCTGGGATTGGCTCCAGCCCTCCGTGACTCTGACGGATAAGCTGTATAGAAAATGGATGGATGAGTTTGCAATAGTTTGATGGACACTGCTAATGCTAGAGTGCCAGGCCTTTAATAAGAACTGAAGTTCCAAAACTCAATCCCTAACTTGTGGTTTGACCACCTCAAACTCTTGCTTTGGAAAGTAATTGTGTGAAAGCTGTTAAATAGCTTCACCAGGCATCACAAGCAGGCGCTGTATATATCCTGTATCACTGCGCCCCAGAGACCACGTTCGTTCATGTTTTATTCAGCTGTATTAATAACTTTCTGTCACTTGAGAAGTAGTTCACAGGGTGACAAGAGGCCTTTAGTAGTCCTACAGTGGGAAAATTCTCAACGAGCTGACCAACTGCTGAAGTTACTGCCTGCTATTACAGCAGCAGAGTGTGGAGTTATTAGATAAGGCTTAGTTTCAGGCAACATTTGGCAGTGAGAAACATTCAGTATGCTCCGGGAGTACAAGGGCAAGTCTGGTTCTCACACAGCTATCCCCCTGACCCCCTGCTGGGCAACTGACAGGCGGATGTAATAGTAAGCGGGAGGAAGAGGCCTTACCTGAAGGGCCACTCCCCCATTACAATCCCTCAAAATGGAATCAAAGTGGCACAATGCACCCTACTGTTGCATCAAAGAGATCGCCCCGTCTCTCGTTAAGCTGGGTGCATGGAGGCTTTCCCCTTTGAAGACCCTCTCATCTGAAATCAGCTCTGTCTCGCTGACAAGATAAAGTGGCTATTGTGTTCCTCACTACGATTTTGATCTACAGGCAGACAGTGCACCGTCTCTGTTGATGCAGTGTTCGTTTGTTTGTTTGCCTCAATAAAAGACAAAGACATATAGTAAAGTCTGCCAATGTGCTCTGCAAACAGTAAAAATGAAATACCTTGTGTGCATTCACACTCGTTTTAAGAGAAGTGTAAATATGTTGCCGCTTAGCAAAAAGCCAAAGACGAATTCTTTATTGTGCAGATTGTTGCTTTTTAATGGAACACATTTATGCCCATGACTTGAGGTTTTTAGAGGCTTTTCTGCACTAATATGTATAAAAGCACTTCATTAAAACCCCTAAGAATATTCAGAAGAGGGAAAGCACAACAAGGATTAGTAATCAGTGTTGTTGTGACGAGCTTGTCAGTCACAGAAGACAGTTACACAGTGCTGGAAGAGTGCTGGATGTGTAGTACACTTGTATTCATGCCTCGGCATGTGCAGTCAACAAGACATTCTTTAAATACTCCATGTACTTTATAAGCTTGTAGCTATAAGTATCTGTTTGTAGGTTGTAGACTAAATAAACTTGGAGTTGCTGTTGCTGCATACGAGTTTGTCATATAACTGTTTATTAGTGCAGCTTGTCCCTTTTTGGGGGAGTGGTTTTTTAGACTGTTTATTTATTTAGCAAGTAAACACATTTTTATGACCGTTGTCCTTGCAATTAAGGTCCAAAATGCCTCGGTGTCCTAGGAGGCATTTCCTCACATTACACTGAAGCAAGAAGCAATTGCTCAGTGGGCTTCAAGTTACTGTAATCCGCCTTTGTATTCAGAGTGCTTTTTTGAAATATTGAAGATATTATTTGGTGTCCTACTGGACAATAACTACTTTTCTTGTTTTTAATATTTATGCATTTATGATTATGTAGTTATCACTTTAAGATCAGGCGATGTTCCGTGATCGTTGGCATTAGTGATATTTTTGCAATGCCTGAATTTTTATGTATGCAGACATTTTGTTACACGATTATAGACTGCGGCAAGAGAAAGTGAACGTTGTTTTAAAGCATTAGCGTAATTTGAGCTAAACAGCCAAATGAAAGAAAAACCTTAATATTTTTTCCTGTTATTTAAAATCTCATATACATATTGTGGTGTGTGTGGAAATTATTGCTCCAAACTGTAAAAATCTAAATTGCTCTTGCAGAATTCCTGCATGCCTTTAAATTATAATTCATGTATTAATGGCTGCCGAGGTAAGCGTGCATTGCAGACTTTCCTGCAGTGTTGTCTGTGTTTTCTCAGGGGTTGTCAGCAGACAGAGTTTGCTAGTGTTCTGTTGCCCTGGAGATGAGATAAAGGATGTACCCAGGGGGTTGTGCTGTGTGGTGACTGACAGCCATAGTCCTCTCACACCGGCCCCTAACTGAGATAGCTGCTCCGTCCGGTCTTGTCTTGGCTGGGTGGTCAGAGCTCTACTCTTTGATTTAAAACCTGCACAGGAGGATGGCACAACACTTGTTCTTTGTTTTATACCTTTCTGCCTACCTGCTGTGTGTAGAATCATTAGGTCAAGTGTGGTGCAGGATAAGATAAAATGTGCGCTGGGTGTCGTAAAATTAGAAGGCACTATTTTAAGATGGAAGTATAAATAGTGTATTAATGTGTCAAAATCTCAAAATAAGGCCATTTTCTTTATTTTTTCCTCTGCTGCAGTAGCTCTTTCTTTTCTTATTTCACTGATACACTTCATGTGGTAAATAAGATCTTCAGATCCAGACCATATCAAAGTTATGCTTCTTTCCTTTTATTACTCCCCTGAACAGCACGGCTCTTTTTCACCACACTCGCTCAAAGTGATTCGTGGCAAATTCCTGCTTCTGTCAGACGAGATGCAGAGGAGTAAGATGAAATATCTGGGGAAGCGTGAAGTCTCAACTTCCTATACAACCACTAGAATAACCTCTAGAATTCAAGCTAATCTGGTCTGCTGCTGCATGTACATGTACAGCAGCAGTATCACCTGTGAGGTGTTACTTACTCCGATCATTGAGATATGGCCAGTAATGGCATGGTGACCCTGCACAGAGTTTTTAATGCATTTGTGCACTCGCCCTGTCGTCTAGTTTACTATAATTTGATTTGGTTGCAGCATGGTTAAGCTACACTGGGTTATTGCCCAAACAACCGGCCTTCCAGCATAAATATTTTAGCCTTAGAAGCTGCACGACACATCGCTCAATTAAAAAACTGACAAACAAAAACTTAATTCATTGGTAGACTTTATTGTTTGAATGCAGAATGCCAACAGAGTATTGATATTTAAACTGAGAAAGCATAACGACAGCAGAGCGTGGGTATCTAAACTGTTTTCACTAGAACTTTTGAAATGTACAGCCTGGAAAGGGTCATTGTGATTATTCCTTTACTGCTTGCCTGAGAAAAAGCTGTTCATTTGTCTTCCTTATACCACTTTTCTATCCATTTATCTTTGCTGCTCGGTCTTGTGATTACTTTAAGTGAGTTGGTTTTTTTGTAAGTGCTTGAGAGCTATTTTCTGCTCTTCCCACTAATAAGCAGAGGGCCTAAATCATTTGTGGTGATTCCCAAACTTAGTAAATAAT
Source organism: Scatophagus argus (assembly GCF_020382885.2). Classification (NCBI taxonomy): domain Eukaryota; kingdom Metazoa; phylum Chordata; class Actinopteri; family Scatophagidae; genus Scatophagus; species Scatophagus argus. Next base: position 22,770,201 of record NC_058497.1, on the reverse strand, counting down.
GCATGTAACTAGAAAATAAATGCAAAATGGTTCGGCCTGTCTTTCTCAATCTAAATATTTATTCATGCATGTGGACATATTGAGATATCGCAACAACAGGTTGTTAGCAAGAAGCAGCATATTTCTTTAAGCTCCGTTAGAACTTTGCTTTAATTACCATGAATAGTGCAAATTAAAAAAAAACCAAACAAACATTTAATTCAAGAACTTTCTGAAGAAAGATCAAGTAAGTAAGACTAACTAAACCACTTATGAACTTTTGGTGATCAACTGGTTTAGATTCATTTGTGTTGATACCCAGACGTAATATTGAAAACTGTTATTTAATGATTGTAACAAAAAGCAATATCGGTTGACTGTGCAGATTTTATTGACCTTTTTTTTCTTTTTTTTTTTTTCCCTGGTTTTTGGTGGCAACAATACATTCATTTAATGGCATCATATAGGTTTGCCTTCAGAGGTTGGAGCCTCCCTGAATGTCAGACCTGAAAGATCGTCTGTTATTGATGGTCCTGCAAAGTCATCCAGGAAACAGCAGCCACATATTGATCTCAAATCAGCAGCTTTGGAATCAAAGTAGAAATGATACGACCACATCACTGTCGCAATACTTCTTTTGAGCGGGTTGCACTAAGGGCAGTTTACAACGTACAAGTACGAGTGGGAAGACATGCTCATTCAATATAGTGTAGATGCCCTTGAGAGCCTCTCAGTCTGTGGTCTCATCGAGTACAAGTCCTGTTATTTTGTTACTACAGATAACTAAACACACACTGAAACACAACACAGCAGCGTTTGCTTTTAAGTAAAGGAAGAGACGCACTCTGACAAATGTGTCACAACTCTTTTGTATCAGGATTCCCACGCAATTTATGTTCTTGTGGAGATGAGATCATTGATTTTTGTGGGCTTTCAAGGTTGGTCTCTACTTCGGGATGCCTGTTAGATTTACTGTTGTAGTGGGGGATGTATATTTAATTATACCTTTTCTTCTGTTGTTGCTGTAATCAGTACCATTGTTAAATACAGTATCCTTCTTAAGGGCTAAAGCACAGGCTCTTAAACATATAATACCAGTTTGAACACTATTTATAACTTGTATACCCATAAAGTATGTACATAGATACAAGCTGCAAAACAAACCCTGCAAGCGAGTTACTGCAGTTTTGATTCAGACTTGCAAAGTACAATTTATAAGAACCCCAATCTCCATTTCCTCCATTTCCTTCTACCACGTGACCACATAATTTTGAGTGTCTACAGTAAATACTCTATATTGGCGTGTGTTTTCTTACTTTGCATACAAGTGTCTGCTAAGTTCACAGTTCTTTGAAGTAAAGACGTGACTGTTGGTGAAAGAAGAGAGGAGAGAAGCAATTAGTGAGTCACTGTGAACAATGGATAAATAAAAAAAAATAAAGTGTGCCTTCCAAACCGTGTAGGCTGAAGACTGAAATGTCAGACTGTACCAGAAACTCAGCCTTGTTTTGCTTTTAATTGTAAATTCAACTGAATTATGAAATGTTAAAAGCCTTCATTATGTGCCAAATCACAAAGTACTCATAAACATTAGTTACCTTCACTTCAGCAAGAACACACTCCATGCTAACACAGCAGACCCACACATCCACCTTCATGTAAGTGAAGTATAAAAACTGAAATCAGTTGCATAATTAAAAAATAAATGGAATAAAATTACCAGTGAGTCATGCCCTCGGTCAGCTATTTGCAGGTCAGTGCTGCAGGTAGACCCTTGCGTTCATCTTCTCTCAACATGTTCACACTTTCTTGTGAATCTGAGTGAAATTAGACCCTGTCACCTCTCACGGCTCTGATTTCACACATCCACATCATCGGATACTTTTAAGCTTTATGAACTGAATTAAAGATACAATCAAGAATGTATTTTACTCTCTTACTGAGTAGTGTTTATTTTTGTTAGAATGTATTTCTCATGCATAACTTATATCATACAAATGTGTTACATAATTGAAAAGGGACTCATATTCAGAGAGACTCAAGGGGATTTTTGTTGAACTTATACTTATTGTTATTTCAAGAGGAAAAAAAAACTCTAAATCCTAAACCACAAAAAAATCTGGGCCTTGATGTTGCCTAATTGGGAAGTTTAAGCTTTTGGCACGGCACATAAACTTTAAAAAAAATATTCATACTGGGAATATTAGCATTACAGCTCAACTATATAAAAGGTAAAAGCACTTTAATCAACTAAAAATGTAATATTAACATATCATTAGATACACTTTTATCACTAAGGCTTTCAAGCGAAAAGTGAAGATAAAAATTGGCGAGTGCAGGTCATGGTGAGGTCCTGGACATTTATGGGCCCATGTTGTTTGTCGTTTTTATTTATTCTATTGATAACAGAGATGTGAAGGGGTGAGATTTATGTTTGGCAGGCATGGTTCAGGAAATAAAAACTTGGCCACAGTTTTAGCAGAGAGGCTGTTAAAGAAACTTTGGTCCTTGACATGTGAGAATCTTGACTCTTTCCTACAAGGAGAAGTCAAAGGCACAAGACAGCACCGATTGCTAAGACTCATGGGTATTGTACTATTTAGAGCCACTGAATGTACCAAACTAATGAACTAAACAACTAAAAAGAAGGAGTTGAAATATATGCACCATATGGCTATAACGTTGTCCTGTGGTATTGTTAGTGTTATTCAAAGTCATGAAAAGTTAATTGTCAAAGACAAATTTACAATTGGAAATATACTTCTGACACTTCAGAGATACCAATTTTTCCACTGATATCACCAGTGAATGTTTTAATAAAAGGCTGGACTTGCTTTTTCTCAGCTGGAAAACTGGAATAAAAGAAGGTAAAAACCTGTTCTCTGGAGGTTGTCAAATGTCACTCGGAAAAAATAAGGACAGCATTTTATCACAGCTGAACTCCTGGAATGCAACAAACATCATAAATTTTTATTTAGCAGTGTGGAAGCATCCAAAGGTGGAATTTTTCTAAAGGTTTTAACTCTCAGTGTGTGCTATATCATTTCTGACACAAAGGTTAGGCAGCTCAGCTGGGCTTAATTTTTCTGGACAGATCTCAGTATTATGATCAATGGACAAGTGATAAAGTAAATAAAGCAGATATTGCAGTCACTCACAGAGCTGCTGTTGTATGAATGTCAGTGGGTAAGGGAATGGACAGTCAGCAGATCATGAAAGTGCATTTTTCACAATTCTGCTTCTGGAAGTTGTCAAACAACAGTCTTAAGTTCCAATATTCTATTTTTGTTGTTAAAGCTTTTCCGAAAAACTAAAACTACCATGTTTATGTATTTATGTAGGCTATGCTGAAAGTAACACTTTATACACATAGGGAGAAATGATCCAACATGAACGCTGGTGAATATCATGAATTATGATGTAATATTCAACTTGGATTGTTTGCTTTCTCTTTCAAATTACTCTGCTGCCAATTTAAGACGTAAGACTCATGTGACTTCTGAGGCATTAGAAAACCCACACCTAAGTCTTCATGTCACTTAAAATAAGTAGTTCGTGCAACGCGGGGTTTGTTCAGATTACATTGCACATCAGTTACTGCATACAAATCACATGTAAATTTTTGTAATATTAACATCATTTTCAGTGCAAATACTGTGTTGCATATCGGCCATGCATTTCAATAGCCAAAGGCCCCATGGAAGAATTTGCTCTAAGTGCAAAAGGAGCACTCAAAATGTTTATATTTTGTTCTTTTTTAAAAATATAAAGGAATTATTATCATCAACAAACAAATATAGACCGTTCTATCACATAATCCCAGTTCCATGTGTCTTCATTGCCTGCTTCATTCATTTGTGTGGCTATGATTTATTCTGATGCTCAGACCCTTTTGATTTTGCAGATCTTTCTGCTGCTGTCCAGAAGTTCTCCCAGTCCCTGCAGGAGTTCCAGTTTGAGTGCATAGGTGATGCAGAGACAGATGATGAGGTGAACATTGGTAAGTCTGTCCAGGCCCAGGAGGGCACATCTCTCTCTTTGTAGTCTTTCAGCATTGTCTCCTCAGTGCAAACCTGTTCTGACATTTTTTTTTCCAGATTCTCTTGGGAGACACTTGAACACAATTGACTGCAGTACTTAGATGTATCATAATGTCTTCTGGCTAAGGGCCAAGTGCTAAAAATATGATATTATATTTGAGCAATTCTGCGTCTGTGGGTGTAGTTAAAAGAAAAGGGAAAAGCTTTATCAGAGTTACTTGGAACTGTTTTCAGACTAAATTAGACATACTGTGCAAATTCCTGAAATGGGATTTGGCATTGACTATAGATCTTAAAGCTGTCTGCGAAGCATGTATAATTAAAGCTATTGATTTGCTTATGATGCTTTCTCTGTATCTTTACAAGCCTATAGGAGATCAAAGAGACTAATTGTGATCAGTGTCAGAGATTAATGGAGGTGTGAACCTCCTAGCCCCGAACAGGAATATGAAAGCAGCTGTGCAGTGAGTCTCCCTGGCTCTAATGGGCAGGACTCCCAGTCTGGCCTCTTCTTCCTTTCTTTTTTTCACTGCTCATTATCCTCAGCTTGAGTCCTCGGCTGTGTGGAGCTGGCGACTGTTGAATTACTGTCCATCTGTGAGGGCTAGACTGGAGATCGACCTCATCTACATGAGACTGTAATGTTCATCTGAATGCGTAATGAATAGCCATTCTTCCCTTTTTTTTTCTTGCAAAGCTGCAGCGTCTGTATGATAGGCAGAGGTGCAGGAGACCAATTATGCTTATTGGAAAAATTCACATCCAAATCTAAACCACATTAGAATCAAGCACACATTAATTTGAGGCAATGCACCCTTTCCCTGGCCTTCAATCAAAAGCGATGTTGATCACAGATTGAACAATAGATATTTCAGCTGCCCACCCGTTGTGTAGCTGAACCTGGTGTGTGTTTACAGTGCAAATCATTGGCACAGAAGCCAGTGGTTTGTCCGTGGCTCAAATGACAGAGCCACAGGCACCTTTTTGGAAGCATTTTATTGAGTGTGTAATACACACAATGGTAAATTACCTGGGAGGCCTTTAATCAAGACCACCATGGATGCAACACTGGCACAAACAATGTAATGGAATTGAAAAGGCGAAATAACGATTTTAAAACAAATTTAAAATCCTTGCATCCTCAATACACGGCTTCGAGCTCTGTAATTGGACTAATGTGTTATCTTGCATGTGAGCAGTGAGTAAATTGTTCAATACCTTCTTAAAGGGAAATATAACCTCATGCTCTAAGCTATACCGATGTGCTCACTCACTGTCTCAGAGAGAAAAGGCCATGATTGCTACTTGAGGAAAAAAATGAAACAGCCTGTTGAAATCAATCTAGTCATCAATGAAACTGAGCTTTCTGACTGACATAGCTAGACCCTGCGTGAATGCCAGCCTCGGTCTTGATGCAGTATTGGTGTAGTTCACTTTGATGCTCCCAAATCCTCCACATAACATCAGGATCCTGTATGTGCTGCCAGACGGGTTCACCTGACCTTTTATTGATTTCACTCTATGACTTCCCGCAGTGACATTCACATTCCACACCAGTTATCTAGGAATCAATGGGGCCAAAAGATTGATGTGGCTATAGAAATTTAAATTTTTAGAAAAGTTACAAGGCATTCTCTCAGAAGGTCAATCCTTTAGTCTCCAAGAGCTGCTCCAGAGGTCTTGATTTAGATCTGAAAAGTTAAATATCCAGCAGAAAGGCAACATTTAAACCTATAAAATTGATAGACAATATAGAAATCCTCTATACAAGACATGTCTCCATATATGCCATGTGTCCATATAAGATCATCCTCCTTATTCCTCCACTCTTGAGGTGGTAAATTCTATTCCATTCAGTGATTCATTAGGTATATTGCCTTTCCCTCACTTACCAGTGAATGATATGCAAGCGGTAACCTCACTTTGACTCCCATTTCCTTTCTTTGGAGTGTAATCTTGTCCCATCAACGGCTCCAGCTGCGCCCTTTACCCCCTGAGAGGTTTGCACTGCTGATAAAGGAGGTAGTGGCGTTAATAGGAGGCCAGCCTGCCTGCAGGATCACTGGCACAAAATCATTGCTTCTTGGTCTTTAAAAGCTTTGGTGTGTAAATGGACCAAAGTGTCTAAGATGATGCATGGGTCCCCATGCCAGGTTGTCACGGCTGATAATGATGTTACTGTGTTGGCAAGCAGAGCAGCTCGACCGCTGCTAAATGGCCGGACACAGGGTGACACAGGAGCTGACCAGCAGAGGCCACACTGTATCTGGCCCTCTATTTAATGAAGCTGTGAAGCTATCAAGGCACAATTCTCTGGCAGATAAGGCTCGATGTATTGTAGGCTGAATTCATCTGGCCCCGCAGAATGTAATATACGCTAGTGAAGTAAAGCCCAGATGGCATGAACATATCTCTACCACATCAGTCTCTCCTACAATGTAACAGTATATTGTAAAGCCTAGCAGGGAAAGAAAACAAAGGGAAGCAATCAGTGGGCTCCATTCAATTGAAGTATTGTTTTTTGCTGCTAGTCTTGGTTTTAAATTGAACAGCTGCGTGATTTTATTAGGTTATAAAATGAGCTGCACCGAAAGCTCTGAAGCTGCAGTGCAAATAAACATTTTAGCACCATGCTACAATGCTTGTGGGGTGCCAGGAACATCTGATATTTAACTACTGAGCCACTGTGTTAAAATATTCTTTTTCCTCTTGTGAATATAACTACACACTGAATCACTGTGTACCGGCTCAATGGTGAACATATTGTGCTTGAGACATCATTAATGTCGATGCGTTTATGAACCAAACATCCAGTATTTTACCTTTAAATATGGCATTGTGGAAATTATCCTTTTTTTTTCTTTCAGCCCAGTCATTCAAAGAGTTCTCCCAGCTGCTGAATACTGTTGAAGAAGAAAGGAGACGCCTGGTAAGAATTCACCTTTGATATATATTGATTTGTTTTTATATATATATAGGGCTTTTAACGCTCTGTGAGGGTAACCATTTTGACAGAAATTGGTTTGTGCTATGTATATTTGCATTGATTTGGACTGGTTTGGAGTAGACATCTTGTGAAAAGAATGCAATCTGCCTTCTATTTTGTTTTTTTTTCTCAAGACCAAACAGAGCTGTTAACAGAACACAAGACTTCTGCCACTTTGTCTGCACACCAGTACAGCAGTACACCACCTATTAGGCTGTGGTGCTCTACTGAAATACAGTGAGGCTGAAATATACACAATGAGAATACACTGTGTTGAGTTTTTATTTGTTTTCTTGAAATTAAAAAAGTACGTTTGCATTTCTCCTTGACATCCTTTGACTTTTTGCCTACTAACTTCACAGTTCACTGCTCATCTCTCATAACTTTATCGCTGTGTTGCTCTGTTTGGTCAGGAGGAAAAAAAACTGGGCCTGCACTAGGAATTTATTTAGTAAAAAACAGACATTTTAGAGGGTGGTACTGAGAAGTGCCTCAAGGCAGGAATTACTTAAGTCCATATCCATACTTGGATGTGCATCTGATTTACTGAGTCAGATTTGCAAATGAGATCAGCTGCAGGTTTGCAGGCAAAGGTTTGGTAACTACTTGAGACATTTTCATGAGGCCTTCGTTCTCCGTGAGGAGCAGACTGCAAGCTTTTTGCATCCCTTCTTTTTCTGTCAAAACTTTTGGGTGTTTGATCCCAGAAAGATTTACTTGGAACCCCACTTTAAATGGGAAGCACAGATGGGAGTTTTAGGATAAACACACACAAAATATGATTAAAATGCTAAACTTCTCACACAGTGCAGCATTTCCATATGGACGAGCAGACATACTGTTCGTCTTGCTTGGTCAATGCGCTGTGCTGATGACTCATTAAAGCAGAATCTCGTCGATGTCAACATAAAAGCTCAAATTTATGTGACTCAGTGTCAGCATTTTCTTCTCGACATTCAGCGAGACTTTATGAGTTGCCCTTTGAAGTTGTTGGTCACCTCTATGCAGCCCATGTAGCTTTATGGAATATTGTGTCATCCTAATCAGTCTGACAAGCGTAAAGGCAACGTTCATAAATTTGTATCACCTGTAGAGTGCGTTTTCTGATCCTTGTAAAGCATTTAGTTGCTGTGGCCTGTAGCAGCCGTGTCTTTCTGAACTCGTAATGTCTGACTAATTTAGCAATGATGCAGAACTTGAAAGTATTTTCTACAAATATTTATGACATTTGCTTTTAATTCAGTTAATAATTTTAAAGTAACTTCATCCTTTTCTTTAATCCTCTGAAAATGTAAAACATTGATGCACCTTTGAAATTTTTGTCTTGAGGGAAAAGATTCTGTGAAAATGGTTTTTGGTAATTAGGAATATTATTGTAAATGAACGTATTTTAGATATGCTGGGAATAGAAGTAGATACCTGAGAATTTGTTTTTTGTGGGTTTTGATGCGATGCTGTTATTTTGTTGTTCAAATCAGTCAGTTGTTGTGGACTCCTATTTGAAATGTGAACCTTCAGACTGATAGCAGTTTGTTTGAAAATGTGTTTTTGTGACACATTGTTTTCTTTAGCGATGCTCAAACTGTTGTGGCATTTGCTGTTAATACGTGTCCAGTTTTCATTTTATAGTGCTGTGACTTTGACTGCATGAATCACGTCCTTGACTGCAAAATATTTGTAATCAGAGACAAATAACTGAGCTCTTATGGCTCATTTCACAGAGGGTTTCGTTAAGTCACTGATTTGTCAGAAAGTAGAGAATAACAAAGTAGAATATTGTGGATTCTAACACATTTCTCATATCGTCCTGGATGCGAAAACAGGATGTGACACTGGCTCTCATGATGGCTCTCACAGGCCCTGGTTCCTCACCAAGGCTCTGGCATATATGGCCCTGACCACTGACTTTCCAGTGCGGTGGTGATCATCTGATGGCTGTCGAGGTTGTTCAGGCCAGACCAAGTTACATGGTACTTAAAACAGCCATTTTGCTTTTGCATGACACAGAGGAGAACACATTGAGGTTTTGGGGTCAGAAATGTGGATGGCAAAGAGAGCGAACTTTGCTTTGCAGCTTGGTGTGTTCACAGCGTTTGTATGCGCAAGAAACACAGAAAGCATACAAATACATATTAATGCAGGTGTATTAAAATGTCTAACTTCCAATGGTGCAAAGAAACATAAAGAAATCAAGATGACAAGCAGAGACAGATGAACTGGATAACAGAAATTAAATGACATCACAGCCGAGTGGTGAGAGGAAAACAGACAAAGACTCTACAGCATGCACGACTGCAAAGTAATGGAAATAAACTTAATAACTCCGAGCAGTCTATAGAATACAGTTCCTCATTCAGCTGTGATAGATTTAATATGTAAAAAAAATATTCATAGCACACACCCCCCTCCATCCATAACTGTATCCCCCTCTCGACTTGCTTGAAACGCACTTTCTTTGCATCATCTCTCCTTACCTGGCAGTCTCTGTCTCATCATATCACAGGAATATGCAGGAGACACAGCTCTGATCCCTGCACTTTGAGCTAATTATAGTGATGGTGACGCAGGAAGTTAAGCTTAATTTCCCATATTAATTTCCCATATTTTAAATCGCTCCGGACACAGGGAAGTGCCAGCAGTGTAACTAATGCCATGCGTAAACTTCATTTTTAAAATCCCCATGATATGACAGTGTGTCATATAGTTTAGATCATAATGAGGTGGTGCTTACTTTGAAGTGAAACTAACCTTTTTTTCTTCCTCTGCTGCTCCTATAAATGAACTGTTAACTGCTAATGACTCACCTCACTTGGGGGCGCAAAACTATGATTGACATTGCTTAATAAGCTATGTAGGCATTGTGCTTATTCTTCAGCTCGTTTACAGAAGCAGGCAGTGCACACCAAGCTGAAGGTTTATTAGGCAGGCTCCCAGGACTATGACTTAACACAGAGCATACTTCTTTGTCTATGTTCTGTGTTTCCAGAACTGTCTCTGTCAGTGCCATCTTGGCATAAATTGATCTCTGTGATAAATAATTTATAATGCTCTTTCATGAAGTCTAGGCCATAGACTCAGCATTGAAAACTGCATCATTTGCCCTTAACCCACCATAGAGATTTAAACCTCCATCAAACCGGAGATCAGATACTCTGTTCAGATGCACAGCTCAGCAACGCCCTGCTGTAATGCGTCAAGGTGAACATTACAACGCCATCTCAAAGATTCACCGCTGAAAAACAAAGAAGCTTTCCAGAATACATATATGGTTCACTGCAGTACAGCTGTTAGAAACTAGCTATGGTAGCTAACTAGCTAAAAAGCTTCCCAGTTTTCTCTTTTGTTTGTTCCATGATTGGCCCCCCACCCCCACGTCTGCCATTAAGTTTAATGGGAATAAGCTCAGCTTTGAAATTGAAAAACGTCAACGTCAATTTATGCAGAAATTTGGATGTAATAAATTGGAAATAAAGGCCTCATGTGGCTCTAGATTGAATCTGCATTGTGCTAACACTAACAGGACCCAGAGCAATTATGTAATTTATACTGACGACACATTCATAACTTAGGTTTACAGTCACTCAGTCGTTACCTCCCTGACTATAGACGGCATATTCAGTAACTGTCAGACATCAAAGGACTTTGATAAGCCACTTGTATAAATCACGTTCATCAAATGTCAGAGTTTTTTTTTTCTCTATACAAGTTATGTACATCCTTTGGATTAAAATGCCCGCCATTCATAACACAACAGCTGTTGCTCAATTACAAGTCACAACAGAGAACAGAGCAGTGACAGTAACTTTGATGTCAACATTCATTTTCTTCCTTCACCATATGACATTTATTTTGAAAGTGAGCTGTAGAATTAAATGAAAGTGAAACTGATATTTTTACCTTTTCTGTGTTCCTGTTTCTATTAGCAGTATCACTGTAAGGTGTTACAGCATTTTCACAGCAGACAGTACATGCTGTGCAAAGAGGACAACAAAATCGGGGATGACAGCATATAATAAACCACTGACTAACTGTCACGTGAGACAGCACAATGAGGAAATTCATCAAACATTTTCCAGATCAGTGCTGTCAAAGTGTGTCCATCTGGATGGGTGAGAAAAGCAGGAAAGCACTGATGACCAGAAGGTTTCATTTTGTTCTTTGTCTAATTTGAAAGCAGTTGGTCTACAGAACTCAATTAGTGCATCTCAAACCAACACATGTTCACCAAATATACAAAAATTTGTTTTAACAAGGGAAGAATACTATCCTCAAAACATGAAATATTTTGCTTTATACTCGTTGAGATTTGACTCTCTGCTATACTTAATCGACAGCAGCTGGCAGATGGTGGTTTGTTACTGCTAATTGATTGTACATATGTGGTAGTCGTAGCCACGCATTGGTACAAAAAGAAAGCTGTCACATTCGCACTGAGTGGGATGTGAACTTTCAGCTTTTCAGCTTTCACCTGACATAAAACACAGATCTCCTCATCCTCAGACTGATAAGAGTTACTGAAACCCAGACATTTCAAAGCAGATGGAGAGGAATCCTGTGTGGCTCAAACTGTGGGTCTGTCCTTTGTGTAATGTTAACTAACATACTGTATATCAAAGGTGCGTCTGCTGCATGGGGCGGACTCTTAACAGTAGCCCAATTTCTGCAGGCCTTGTCAAGCTTGAAGTGTTTTATTGTCTGTCAGCCTGGCGGGTGGCCAAGCCTGAAATCTTTTTGCTTGTGCACTTTGTGATTGGCTTACCAACAACTATCCAAGTGTGTTATTCCACAGAAAGACTTCCCAAATGCTATCTTTTAAAAAAGATTTCTGGTTTAATTCCCCTGCTGATAACCCTTTCAGCAGCATAAAAAGGGCGAAAGTGCTCCTAGTTCTGCATGGATTGAGAAGGTTCAGCACTACTGAGCATGGCTGGCATTTAGGAGTGGAAGGGCAGTGCCCCGATGTTGTGCCTTTTGGAGTGATGATCATAACCCCCTGGGAGGGAGTCTTTTATGGCTGCGGTGGAAAACAGTTTGTGTTTCGCTGTTGTTGTTTTCATTGAAAGAAAACAAACAAACAAAAAAAAATCGGGTGTAGTTTTTAATATTCCACCTCATGTAGTCCTGTTTATTGTTAATCTAACTTGATTAAATCAGGCCAACATCTTGTTTGAGAGCACTTTGACCAAGACAAGACCTTAGCTAACCCTTAGTGTATGTTAAATGAACAAAACTCTTTACGTAGCTCAGTGATCCTGGTCACGTGTGACAGACGGAGAAAAGAGTGAAGAAAAAAGTACATTTTGTGTTCTATACACTCTCAGTTCATGAATGAATTCATGAATGAGATAAACCAAGCTGGGAAGGCATTTGGGCTCCCTCTTGAATCATACCTTGGCAGTACTCAACTAGCTGTAGTACCCTTAATTTTCTCTTAGTAATAGGTACAAGACACGTCTTGTAAATCTGTTCTCCAGCATCAGTCCCTTAACTGCTGAGTTTCTGCACTGCATTAATTTCCTTTGGTTTACATTTTCTTCAGCGGCCTTTAAACATGTACGATTGCAGGTAATTTGTCTATGCCACAGGACTGAAAGCGAATGGTACAAAGTGTGTCTCTGTCTGGCATGAGGCGCATGCTGCTGCTGCTGTTTTTTTCTTCCTTTTTTTTGTTTTTTTACGGGATTTAACAGTACAGTAACTCCGCTCTGTGGGTAACTTGTGTGCTGGCCTGTGAACTGTGGAATGTCCCGTTGACCATGAAACAACAGTGTGAAATAAAGGCAGCCATTGTTCTTAGCAACATTCACGGTGGCTTGTTTAATGAAAGTCTAAAAAGTATTTGGAACAGCCAGTGTCAAACCTTTGTGCCATCCACCCCCCCCAGATAAAACTGACCGCAGTTAGCCGGAGCCAAGATTCTCTCTGTGTATGTCATTATTCATCTCTGTGAAAGTATTATTAAACTTAGGCAGAGGCTGCTTTTTTATGCTGGCTGGCATGCAAAATATAAACTGAAATTTAAACATACATACATGCAAAAAGAACAGATTTTTTCTTTACTTGAGTGTGGAGAACTTGGGGTTTGTTATGTTAAGTTTAGCCCCTGGTTTTCGTTCAGTAACTTAGTGAGGGGTGAAGTAAATGGTTTTTATCTGTTTATCATCTCTCATTCTAATTCATTTGTAACTCTCACTTTTTAATTTTCATGCAAGAAAGAATTAGTTAAAAATTCGCCTCGGGCAAAGAACAAAACCCTACAAATTTTCAGGTTATTGGACGTTGTGTGCTGTATCTCTGAATCACGTGTCGGCTGAGGCAAAGCGGGAAAACAAACCTCCTATGAGCTGATGAATGTCACTGTTTTAAAGCCTGTTCATTCTGCGCTGCAGCGTTTCCTTTTCTTCTCGCTGCTCTTGTTGTCTTTCTGCTTTCTGCTTGTCATGTGTCACTTCTCTATAGCAAGGTCACAGATTCCTCGGATGGAAATCAGTTTCTACTCTGATGTGAGCCGTCGGATTGCAGACAGCTGTTTGGGAGAAAGTGTGGAAAGCAAGGAAGGTATTTAGACAGTCACTAGAAGAGCTGTTTGCTGACACGACTGAATTTCCTGTCACTCTTCTGTGCTAAGGTGGGACCGGATCCCATTGAGGCAGGCGTGCTGAAATACCTCTTCAGTTTTTATGTCCCGTTATATCAGCATGAAGGTGCACTAGCCATACATAATAATTAATACATGAAATACTTAAATTTCTATTTTTCTCCAGCAGCAAAGTTATTTCGCCCACTCAGGTTTCCCAGCAACCTCCACCTGCCAGCTTTACTAGCTCACTGACAGGTAGCCACTTTTTTTTTGGGAACCAGCTGAATTTTTTATGGTGACGGGTTGGTGTTGTAAATGTTTAGTTTCAGTGCATTGGGATTGCAGTGTGGGGACAGCTGTACTTTTCCAATGGATCCCTCCATATAATCTGGGCCCCTCGCACACCTGACTGACAGCAAAGCTTCCTGTTGTGACACACAGGTATCATGAGTAAATAATGGTACTATTTTTAAGTTGCCACTGCCCCCCCCCGCTGGGTACATATTTAATTTGAGGTGCTTCGAGCTTATCTATTCTGAACAACAAACGTTTTATTGTTGGATGTCAAAAATAATTTTGTACTGTTGTTGATAAAATTATTAAACACAGAATTACAAAGCAGTGTAGTCAATAGGGCTGCAACTAATTATTATTTTCATTGTCGATTAAAATACAGATTAATCATATGGTCTATAAAATGTCAAAAAATGCTCATCATTGTGCTGCTATTGTACGACCATTAGTCAAAAACACAAAGACTCTTTACTTTAAGCAGCAAACCCTCACAATGAAGAAATTGAAATGAACAAATTTATTTAACAGTTTATCCTTGAAAAATTATTGAGAAAATTAATTAATTGTCCAGTTAGTTAACCAGTTAATCTACTAATCATTCCAAGTATGGTGTTTGTTATCCAGTTGTTAAAAGGGTCACCAGATCACAAAAAAAATCAAAACCACAGTATTAATTTTCAAATGTATTGATGGGTATTTCAATACAGGCAGCAACACTAAACATCAACATAAATAGATAACAATAATTAAAAAGTGTTGCTAATGAAAGTTTCCTGACGTCGGTAAACGTCAGAACGTCAGCTTGCACTTAACACACAAAATGTTGCTTCCGATCGCTTCAAACTTGTGCCTGCTCTACCACAAATGCATGTAGGAAAAAATGAAGATTGGCTCTTTGCGCACCCTGGTTCTTCACTTGTGGAAATCAGTTTGATGCACAAGAATAAATACACAGAGTCAGCTGCTCTTACAGCAGCTTCAAACTCTGCTATCAGCAAACATTACAATACATCAGAGGCAGCCAAACTGTACTTAAAACAAACAACAGAAGATCCTCATGGGACCCGCACAGTCGCTACTGTCTCCATTTCAGCTGCCTTATATCCTTGCTTAACAGCTTACTCTCCAGTGAAATGTGTAGGGCAAATGTGTCAAATACACTCACACACACTCCTCGGTGACTGTCTGCAGAAGGTTTGTTTTGATTTCATAGCTCATAAAAGTTAGGGGAGGACGACTTTTCAGCTTGCTGCAGGTGCCAGTGCTGCACCAGATAAAGATGTAGCTCTGCAATGAGATTTTTACCCCCTGCCACACACGCACGCACACACACACACACACACACACACACCACACACTCCCTCTGAAACAGAAGTGACTGAAGCACACAGCTCCTGCACTCCCTGTTTTAATAAAGGTCATATCACACCGTCAGCATGAAATGGGACGTTTTATTCTGTCATGATGATGAGAGCAATAATGTTTATTATGCGTTTAACACATTAATTGGGTTGTGGGGGCCTTTGCTTACACCGACTTTAATGAGTTAGGCTAATTCTTTGTGGTTGCTGCTGCTGTCATTGCGGTGTGCACGTTGCTGGTATTTTATTTGATGCTGCCGGCTATCATTAGCTGTAATACAACTGAAGGCAGAGACGTGCAGATGTCCAACACTCCTACACATAAGGAAAACACACCCATGTTATCCCACGCACAAGCTCCATTTCAGTCACCCTTATTAACATTCCTCTGCTACATGTGTCAACGTCTCACCGCTGGATTTCACACTTCAAAAATGTACACAATTACACATTCAAGACAGCTACATTTCACTCGCAAAGGCCTCAGATGATCGTGCACACGTGACGTATAAACTTGGGCGAGGACCTTAAGAATCGCTGTTGTGAATGAATTCCACATTCAGGTAATAGTGAATTAGTGAATTATATTTATCACCTGGAGACCTCTTTATGGTGGACAACACTGCATTACAGGTACTTTTACCCTTGAAGTAAACTTAGAGTATATTTTTCTGTCATTCTGAGCTCAGCACCTTACTAAACATTAGAAGTATACTTTGACAGATTCTGAATTTGTCTCTGCAGAGGCTGAATATTGGTGTTATGACACCCCTTGACTTCTCATCACCTTTGCTGTCTTTGCACTCATTGTACATGACCACAGTCTTCCCCGAGGCTTCGTAGGCAGATACATTTCTAAAGCTGTTAGTGAGCTAGAATAGCAGGGCAAGTGCAGCCAAAATTCCCTGTGCTGGCCTGAGAGCTGTGAGCACTAACAGTAGCTGTGTTGTTTACAGGAATTATGATAATGTTAGGTGTTTTCTTACACGTGAATGACACTCAGTTGAGATTGAGAACTGAGATTCAATTCAGAGAAGAAGATGCCACTCCTTTCCTTTTGTGCAAAGTAAATAATTGGAACCAGTTAGGTGCAATTCCAAAATAAAGGCTTAAAATAAAGGCTGTGGATTAATGTCTTCTTTTGCATCAGTGATATTGCTATCGTTGATGACTGAATCAATATTGATCCAGACTGATGGATTGTTACACCCGTAAAGGAAATGATGGGATCTAATGGAATCATAATATTGTTGGTTAATCTTAATGTAATTAAGCAATTGTAATATTTTTCTCTTCAGGTGCCAAAGTGTCAGTGAATTTTCGATCTGTTTCTGTCAGGTGCTTTAAATAAATTGTCAGAGTTGGCAGATTTTTACTGGCAAGCTCAGACTAATTAATCATCCTCTTGCCAAAGGGCAGAGGATGCTTTTGCCAGTTCCTTTTTCCAGAACTTTCTTCTCTGCCTGGATCCACGTTTGTTTGGTTATTATGCGAGATGTAATGTGAGTATGTGAGAGTGAAATTGCTAAACAACACCAAAAAAAATGTGCTTCTTAATATGAATGATAGTGCAGCACGGTGAGCAAGCAAGCGTTTACGGCTCCTCTTCAACCAGCAAAGAAATGGCTGTACTTGTGTGTGTGTGTTAGTGTGTATTATTATGCAAAGAGATTCAGTTGATTTGCAGCAAAGAAGCAGGGCCTTAGGTGTATTAAACTGGCTGTTCATTGTGAGGATATTGTCAAAACGGAACGGGCAAAAAGGCTATAAAAGTTATTTATAACCCACACACTGTAAACAGTGAGATAAAGTAATTCACAGTTAAATGCTATCCTATTATTACCTATAGGTGTTAAAGGACAAAAGTACATCAACAGATCCCCTGGAATCATTGTGCCTTAAGAAACCTACAGTCACTGAACGCCAATGGATCTGGAACACATTGTGTTTTTATAATGCAAACATTGGCCGAAGAATCAACACTGTCCAAGAATGTGTGTTTCGTGAGCCGGTGAAGGACACCCAGCGAGTGCTGTACTAACAAGAGCTTACCTGGGAGGTCTGTCTGCAGATGTTATCTGCTTCTCTGTGAGGTGCATGTATGAGCACTGTGGAGAGAATATACTGTATGTGAGGGGGAAAATGTGTTGCCAAATGTCCATGTTTTTATCCGATAGATGAATTGGGCGCAAGGAAGTAGTTTGTAAACTATTAGGAGAAGACATTCACATTCAGTCAGTGTTCTTTGGCAGCCGTTTGACAGGCAGATTTCAACTGGTCCACTTTTGTACTATTCAGTTTGGTCCGGCCTTGGTGGCATTCTGATCTGTCTGTGAATTAACCTCAGAGTGAGACTTGTGATCCACTTGATATTTGCACTGGTAAAGGCAGGAGCAACAGAAATACAGCACATTGACATTCCTCCCTCTATCTGGTAATGAAATTGCTTAGTGATATTGCATCCTTTCAAGCATCACAGTGTGCTCGTTCACATGGATTTAATCCTGTTTAGAGAGGCTGTTGCTGAGGGCATTCGGCCCGATGCCAGTTTGAAAGTAATCCATTGGGTTTTAAGGAAGTTGGCTTCTTTCATATATAAATATCTGTATCAGCTTGTTGGACATTAATAATCAAAACAAATCTGAAATCTTGAGCATTTTAAATCGTGACATGTTGATTCTAATCTCTTTTGTTTATGTTCTTCATTGGTTTGGATATACGGTGGACTGATTACCGCTAACAGTGCTCCACTGGTAAACCTTTTTAAATGAACAATTAGATTAAGATTAATTCAGATTTATGTCAGAGTGTAAATATGACCGACGGTGGTCTTTAAACACTCACACAGTCACGATTCAAATAACAGTAATATTCTGAAATGATTTAACTCAACAACCAACACTATAGCTATGCCGGAACGAACAGGAATTATTAGACCATAATCTCCAAAGCTTACAGTGATGTATATGTGTATTTGTCCTGTCTGTTCAAACGAAAATGAAAAAAGTGTTAGCTAATGGTATTAGAAATCTACATTTAAAGCACAATAATACTGCATGCTCAATTAGACTGAAAGCATGAGAGATAAGACAGAGGAAATGACATTATCAGACGGGCAGAGGAGTATAATTCTCCCTGTTGACACAGTAGATAATGCGATGACTTCGATATAACTGGAGGATCATAATGGTGAGATTTGATGACCGCCAAATGTCCTCTACGCTCCTAATGGAGTGTCACTTGTGGCCAAATTGCGTTGGTTTATCTTACAGAAGTACTCTCATCTCACGCTTTTCACTGCTTTTAAACCCCATCTTTTGAGTGCTTTTGAGTGGTTATGTTGCATGTGAAGTGATTCCTACATACATTCAAATTCATAGCAACCAACTGTTTATTTTAAATATTTTTCTTCATCAGCTTAAAAGTTCTCATTTGCATAAAGAATTCACGCTTACTTGTGGAGTGTCATTTTGCACCACGCATGAAAGTGACAACCTTATCTAAAAATGTATTTCTGTGGTGCGAGTACAGTGTCAACTTATGTGTCATCAAAGGCCCACAGTCTGCAGACCAAAAACATGAAGTGTGACCAACAGTAAATAAATCAATTAATACATTCACAGTGATAGGACACAAGCGTGCAATATAATCTAATCCATCAGCCCAGAAGCATGTACACTATTTTTTACTACATCAGTGAAATACTTCACATTTTCTAATGTTAAATATTGCATTTGATGATTGTGCAACATTGCACCTGTCAGTGTTGGCACAAAATAATGATTCATAACGAAAACTGAAATCTCAGTTTTACGGGTGACTATGTGGTCAAAAATATTGGGACATCTGACCCTTCCATCAACAGGGACTTTAATGATATTGCATTCTAAATACATAGAAATTAATATGGAGTTTGTCCTCCCTTTGCAGCTGTAACAGCTTCCACTCTTCTGGGAGGGCTCCCCACAAGACTGTGGAGTGTGTCTGTGGGGATTCTTTGCCCATTCATGCAGTAGAGCATTTGGGAGGTCAGACACTGATGTTGGACCAAAAGGCCTGGCTTACAATCTCTGTTCCAGTTCATCCTAAAGGTGTTGGATGGGGTTGAGGTCAGGGCTCTGTGTGGGCCAGTCAAGTTCTTCCACACCAAACTCATCCAACCATGTCTTTATGGAGCTTTGCTTTGTGCAGTGGGGCACAGTCATGCTGGAATAGAAAAGGGCCTTCAACAAACTGTTGCCACAAAGTTGGAAGCATAGCATTGTCCAAAATGTCTTGGTATGCTGAAGCATTAAGATTTCCCTTCACTGGAAGTCAGGTGCTGAGTCCAAACCCCGAGAGACATTTTGATAACACACCTGAATTCATTGACAAAGAGGTGTTTCCCAATATTTTTGTCCATATAATGCATATTTATTATGTAGGCACAGTGATTGCATACATAGTATTACACAGGTCTGTCTGTGTTTGACGAAGCACACACATCACTGTGTAATTAAAGTACATTATCGCAAAACAAAGCGACAAATTGATGCTATGAGCCTCTAACATCCTACAGCAGCGCATGTGAAAGGCGAAGGAAACAATGCGGGCTCAGAGAGATTGCAGCGTCCTTTGAAGTCACTTGTTCTGGTTGGCTGATGGAGCTGACAGGGTTATTTTGGGACAATGAAAATGTGCTGTGATTAATGGTAGAAACAAAAACTCTATCCCAAGATGGTGTGTGTTCAGAGGACTGTGGCTGTGGAGCCGATAGTCCATTTGAGCAGACACCTCTAAATTAGTGCTGGTATCAGAGATGTATCATAGAGCTCAGCCCTTAGTTTATCACATACACTCACCACAGAGAATAACACCTTAAATCAACCTAAGAACCATGTCATTTGTGACAGTACCTCCCGTAGAGCAACCTCACAGGTCTGATGTCTTCTGATCTCAGTGGATGAAAGCCCATCCACGGGAAATTCAGACGCACCTTAATGGCACCTTTCCGAAATGCTCACTCGCGAGGATTGAGCGTAGACTGTAATTGGCACAGTATATCAGCCTTATCTATTTCTGTCTGGAATGGGAAGGAAGAGGCTCCAGGAGAGACCTTTCACTGCGGTCATGACGCAGGAGAGGTCACCAATATATGGAGACATACCTCAAACATTTAAATGCATCGCAGGCTGCAGTTGTAAAGCTCCCTCATCTGCTGCGCTGTGTCATATTTCAGCGAGGTCTGACAGTGCTGGTGCTTTGCAGCGCACACAGAAAGGCTCCATTTTCTTCTCTCTAGCAGAGCCATTGTTGAGTGCTCTATCTACTATCTCTGCTGTACTCATTTGAGGTACCTCACAGTGACTCATTGTTCATTGTCACTGGCTTAAGAGATATTTAATGAATATGATTGCTCTATCCTCCTCTTGTGTTTGGTCTCAGTGCATCTGTATTTGACTTGGGCGGGATAATTCTCAGTGCTGTAATTTCCCGTGTGTCACTTTTCTGACTCTTTTCTGCAACATTTTGTAAAGCAGGACCATTGTAATAAGACTGAATGAGGTTAAAGGTTATTGTGATATTCTTCCTTCTGATCGTCGTTTTGAATTATTCAGAAGGTTACTGTTAATCAGATTACGCCTTTCAGTCTAACACCTGTCTGTATTTTTCCCTTTCAGATTCAGAATGCAGATGATGTGCTGATTACTCCTCTGGAAAAGTTTCGGAAGGAGCAAATCGGTGCTGCAAAGGTAAGAGACCACCTACGCTGGCAATTAGTAATTGAACGACAGAGAATATTTTATGTGCTCTGACACCATCGCTCCTCATCCTCGCCTTCATCTCCCCTACAGTATGTAAATCATTAATTAAAAATAAAACGTGACACTGCTGCAAGAAAGCTGGTTTAATCTGAGGCGTCAGTTTGTGAGAGTGATACTGTTAAGACGCTGAGTCAAACAGACCGTCACCACCACAGGGTGCCTATCTTTGCCTGTTTTTTGTTTAGTTAATGGAAGCTTATTAAATTTTGATTTTTGGATTTAGATTTAGATTTTGAAAATGGCGGTGTGATGAAAACATGAGGCTGTTTGCAGCAGGCTTCAGTGTCACCGTCCAAGTGCTGCCCTCTCTTCAGAGATACTTAAGCATAAACAAGCAGCACAGACTTTTCCAGTCAATTCTTAATCTGATTACTGTGAATTTACAGCATCTAATATATTTCATTTACCTTTTTTGTAATCAGATTACTGTAATCCTGTTACATGTAATGCATTCTCATCTAAACTATTGGATATAGAGGATTGATATCAGTTGGGGTTCTGCAGAGTGTTGCTGGAAGGCATCCTGGTTCTACAGTGGATATGCTGTTGAAGCCAGAGTTGACTACAAAGAACAGTGTGGGCTTGTTGCTACAAGCCATGCTTTCATTCTTGGCCAACACAAAGGCATAAAATGAAAGCACGGCAGCTTGTTTGTGGTCAGTCTCTTGGTGAGATCACACATGAACAAGCTGGGAGAGCTCAAGCCTTTCCACAGATCTCCCACTGAGTTTCAGAGACCTCTTCTAACTCTACACTCAACTCTGTGAATCATTTGCACATCTTTACATAGCTCTAAACCCTCCAAGGGACATTCCTGCCTTAGACTCAGACACTAAACCATCTCAATTTATTTTACATGACTTAACAGCCACTGGTCTGCAGAAGAATTCATTTTACTGTTCTTCAGTTGTGTCCTCAACGTACAACGCGAGGGAACTACGTGGAGCTAGTTTCCTACCAAAAAATAACAAATAAGCAAAACGCGGTTTAAAAATGCCATCACCAAGCTAATGCATTTTGTTTTGTAAGTTGAAAAAGTACTTAATAAAAGGAATTCACAACATAATATATCATGCTTCAGAAATAAATACAGCAAGTCTTAGAAGTACAAAAAAGACAACATACATATACAAGACAAACATGTCACATGATATTTGGTATGATCTTGAATACATTGTGATTAAGACACGTGTATGGACTGAGGTAATTTAAATATGATTAACTATTACAGTCCATGTGGGAAAGATATTCTGTATTAGAGGATGTTGGGGGGCCATTGCTAAACCGTGTAATATGGTGTGGGGATTTCACTTCACATAATTCATTAAAGGGGAGCTGCAGCAGCACAGGTGCAAATGCCTTAGTTGTTCAAGACCATACATGATGTGTGGTGTTTTAATAATAGGAACATTATAGAATAGTACAGAAAATGTAGAAGCAGCAGGTGTAAGCACATAGTGTGACAAAACAAATTGCAGTAACATTAACTACCAGACTAATTAACTGCTACTAAAGCCAGCATATCCCCAAACCAAATCATTGACTGTATAATCACCAAATCATCAAATCAAGTTTCAAATTTGGCATTGCGGTCGTCACTGTCTTGTTTAACCGTATTTGGACACGAAGTTGGAGCAGGGGAGGATATCGTGATTGGATCGGAGTTGATAACACGCTGTGGTAGCAACTTGTCAATCACAAAATGCCGAATGTGGAAGCACACCGGAAAGATTGTGCCAAGTCATGTCAGTGTTTTCAGATGCTCATAAAACATTAATTTGTTAGTTTGTAAGTGTTTTGTATTTGCAATCCGTATGGTTTTTGTTAGTGATCTGCAGGGCATTTGTAAAACTTTCGTTTTGGCTGGAAATTAGCTCCGTAGACCTATTTCTCTTTTTACTGAGCTGTGAACATCAGTCGCTTTCCTTTTCACTGGCCAGGCTAATAACTATTGTCACTTCATGTCTCAACCCTCATGTGCATCTGCTGTAATGAATAAGCACATTTTGCTGCCATCTCTTTCCCACTCCCTCCCCACATCATAGTGCTCAGTGTTATTGCACCGAGTCTGTGTGTGTATAAAATGGATTCTTAAAAGCCATAGCTCCTGTCACTCCCGCTACGTCTTCTTTCCTCCGACCACTTCCTCCTAATAGCTCTCTCCTCCTACGGCCCATCCTCCACTAAACATTAGCCCAACTAGAGTGAGATAAAAGGCAGACATCACGAGTGGCTGAGCAACTTTCCACTGTTCCGAGAATCTGGAGAGATCTGCAGGCTGTCTGACCCCTCCAGTTACAGTGCTTCATGTCTGAGAACGTCAGATGGACAAACGGGGAGCTCTTGCCTTATTTGGATATACTGCAAGTAATCCCACTGAGGTTACGTACAGTGTATCAGCTTCTTAGGCACAAGTACAACACTTCCCTGACCATAACACACCAGCAGATTGACTGCAGCTCTACAGGACATATTAGGCACAGTCTGCTTCACACAAGGCTGAACCAAATGTTTGGGAATAAAACCCTCAAACTATAACAAATACACATTAAGAAAGCCACAAGAGTTGAAACAATCGTTTATTTACCATATGTGCTGGCTGCCCAACCGA
Source organism: Scatophagus argus (assembly GCF_020382885.2). Lineage (NCBI taxonomy): Eukaryota > Metazoa > Chordata > Actinopteri > Scatophagidae > Scatophagus > Scatophagus argus. The sequence goes on along the minus strand of NC_058497.1, from coordinate 22,746,546 downwards.
GATGTAGAACTGAAATTACTGTTGTACTTTTTTCAGTTTCAGATACATTTTTGTGAGCTGGATGTTGTTAAGTTCCCAGGCAAAAAAGCAAGACTTTCAGAACTGAAATAAGGAATGAAAATCTGTCCCAGTTTCAGCATCGGTCAACTGTTTCCTGTCAGCCATCAATACAGTCAACTCTCCAGTTCATCCAGTAAATTGCTAACTGTTCTTGTGCAACTAAGATGTCAACCTTGGGCCTGAGCTCTCCCACAGAATTGCTGTTTTTTGTCCCACAAACTGTGATCCATTGGAGGTAAACTGCCTAAAGCTGAGCCCACACCGTTTGTGTGTATGTGTGTTTTGTCAGACGTTTTTTTTTTTTTTTAAGGCCTTGAAATTTAAACAGACCACAGGGACGCTTTCTCAAGAAAGTACCAGGGGGAGTCCAGCTGGTGGGTGGCATTCCTGCTCTCGGAAATTTTTACAATATTATATCTCCTTCAAAGATCTTCAACATTAGGGGCACCATAGGGGTCCCCCACTAGCTTTGTGTGAAGAATCAGTGCAAACAGACCCAGATGGGAGTCAGATGGCCCTGGATAATTTGAGCTGTCCTCGTTCTACAAAGGGTGCACAGACATCAGATGATTCTTGGCTAGTTATGGTCTCCAGAGGCAGAACTGACATTTGCATTCATACTATGAAATCCCCAAATATGCTAACCAAGACACTGTGGAGTAAAGGGATCAATGAAAGTGGTTTGGGCTGTGTGCCACAGCAAAACCCTTCAATCTTACAAATATGTACAGTAGATTTTTCTACTTAGATTAACCTTGGATTATACTTAAAGCCTTGTCTTCTACCCATCTCTCTTGAATTATGTTGCACAAAAAACAGAGCAAGGCCAAACTGATTGTTAAATTGCTTTTCAGTTGTGTTACATGACTGATTTGTGTTGCTTGATAATACCAACAGATGGTGCAGAAGAGAGAAAACAGAGAGAAAATCTTGGACAGAGTAGCTTTTTTTAACTGATTATCAAAATTGTAGTTGATCAATTAAACCGTGATCAACTAAGCAACTAGTCGCACAGTTTATATAACATGTGCTTTAACAACAGTTTCCCCAATGCACAGCATGGCAGCACCTCTCCAGCTGCACAGAAATTTGGCACAAATCCAGTCACGTAAAACACCAGATGATCAAAGATGGAATTATTGTCTTGGAGATATGCAAATGATGTTGCATAATAAACTTGGCAGATTGTAAGTTAATATATTATTGATTAATCAATGCACGCTGCAACAGGACAGAAACTACAATAGGCTTTGAAAACACGTCACCTAATAACAATGAGCAAAAAAAAATTACTTTGACAGCACTTCAGATTTACACTTCATGCCGCAAAAACAGCAAAATGCATGAATAAGGTGATGCAAATGAAGTGTATTTCTTTTCATTATGCTCATGTCTGCTCCTTCACATTCCACTGTGCCCTACCCAATAAAGCAGAAACCCCATTAAAACAATCTTTCGGAAAGTAATTACTTTTTTTCCTGATCACCAGAATTCCACGAGACAGACCTGGAGAGGTCAGTCTTTACCTGTTTGAAGGCAGCAACCATCCACCTTGAATATCAGCTTCTTACATTTTGCAGAAGTAATATTTAGCTTTTTTTATATATATATACAGGCAGCAGCATCACACATAACTGAGTTACTGGTTCAGTTCATGGAAGCATTGGAAATCAGCAGTAATGTGTATTATTGATATTTTGCCATGTTTTATTTAGAAATAATGACTGCACAGCAAAATGAAATCAAAACATTTGCATTTAATATGACAGTAAATGAAGAGTTTTTTTTACACAGAATCTTCAAAACAGTTGATTTGTTCTTAAAGAAACTAATCTCTAATCTTTTATTATTCTAGTATTCATGGCAGATTATAACTTGAGAATTCTTGTATTTTTGTTTTTACATTGTAATACATTTTCTGACTGATAGTATCTGCTATGCACTGCAGTTCAACGGTGACTTCATGGAGTCATTTTGAAGGGTGAACTGACATGATGGATTGTACTTTAATTGTGTTTTCACCCAGTGTATTCACTGTTCTCTGAGTCAAAAGTGCCACTGAGCACCGGACTGAGCTCATGTTTCAGGTCTTTCCCTCTCTGTTGTGAGCTATCCCTTCAATCTTCACTTCATCAGTCTTGGGTTTGATGATGCAGAATTGTTGTAAAAAAAGCTAAACACCAGACTGCCTATTAGAATTCACAAAGAATTGATATGCGAAACAAAACTAGAACAGTGCACTCAGTAGAGTACAGATCTCCCATCAGGTGTGTCTGGGAGCATGTGGGTGGGACACAAGGTGTGCAGGGCAGGTTGTGTGTCTGGTGTGTATGCGTGAGAATAATGAAGAGGAGATGATATGCGTGGTCCAACACCCCAGTCATGTGAAATGTCAGTTTAAAAGTGAAAATGGCGACAAGAGTGTGGCAACACTACAGTGACCGCCGTGTATGTTGTACTTCAAGGAAGCGAGATTCCACACTGAAACGGTTGTTCATCACATGCGACCCCTACTGGTCAGTTAGGAGTCAGTGGCAGTTTAAAACAGAGTAGTCACTTGTGAATCACTCCAACCACAAGAGCAGCATAGAGCCATAAATGTGCACACAAAATATCATGCACAGGGCTCCCGTAGAATGTGAGATTAGCTAAGGACAGACACACACATACGGTGGCGATAAAGCACATGAATCCACTTCAGGCGTATCCCTGGCAGAGATAACAAACTCAACTGATCCTCATTATAAATATCGGTATCTATAAGAAGATCTCAATGCTGACATGATATTACTTCCTGTCTGAAGGAGCTCCTTAGTCATGGATTTAGTCAAGGGCGGTGCTGACAGGAGATGTAGTCTGAAACAAAAAAAATCATAAGATGTCTTATCTTTAAAAAGGATTTCCAGGCTCCCTGTTGAATTGTCTTTTTCCACTAATTATCTCTGTGGTTAGGTGATGAGAGCAAGACTTGGGCTGATCTTGACAGGGAAAAGTTTAAGACATCCTTGTGGGATTCAGTATAGCTTTAGATTCATGCAGTGCTTGTCATAGGACATTTTAACAACATAATAATATAGAAGCCTTGATAGAAGCCAAGAAGCTTGATCTTGGAAGATATCGGCTTTTTTCTCTTTGCAGCTTTACTTAGACCTTGAGAGCTAGTTTCAGATAAGATACAAAGAAAATAAGGGGGGATGTGGTTGTACGGCATATGCAGCTTTTGTACTTTTATTTTTATTGCTTTAAATTTATTACATCATGTGTCAGAGGGAGCTGAGGCACTGATAACAGCTTATTTGCAGTTTGACTCCAACAAACATGGTCTATTCAGAAGTCTGGGTATTTGTTTTTCAACTCCTCAGCAGCAGATGTTTGCAATTATTTGGTGTTAATTGGCCAACTTGTTGTTGTCAGTGATGTCTCCCCGGGAAGTGAGTTTTCAGGTAAAGAGGGAGACATTTCTGGCTTTGCAGCAAAGTAGCTGAACTCAAGCTCAAACCTTTTGTTCTTTCAGTCTCTTCCTGGAAGCGAGACCAGCTCGTGTGTGATGGAGCATCAAAATAACCTGACTATTGCGATTTAATCGCTATTCTGGACCCCTGCTCCAATTATCTTTCTCTAATGAGCTCATAGAAATAGGTTTCAGAGTTTCCCCTTTCATGTGACTGCTCAGAGAATCCATTTAAAATGAATGTGTGGTGAAATGTGCTGCCGTGTGATGCCTTGCGAGTCAGTGATGTCTGTGTTATTCCAGGGTGTTGGACTGAAGTTATGAAGTGTAGATGGTGTGTAATATCTGGCTTTCTTTCCTCTGTATGCACACAAAGACACATTCGACCTCCCTTGCTGCTTACATCTGTTGCCATGGTGATGAGAGGTTCAGGAATGACAGCCCTGAGGCCCGTTAGGCCAGTGTCAGAACTGGCGATGTACCGGCAGCGTCCCAATATTTCTCCTGCTGTCTTCACGCCTGTTCTCAGCATCCAGTCTTTAGCAAATTGAGAACACCTGGTCCAGAAGAAAAGCCTGCCCACAGTTTTTCTTGTCAATTTTCTCCCTGCAATGGTATAATAGCAATTAGCAAACTTACCCATACTACAGCTGGCATCAAAGCACTCTTAACAGCAACATGAGACTTTCCAGTTCGAAATTTCACTACAGAGGAATCTGCATCAGAATATTCTCTTCCTGCATATGATTTATTCATGAGGGTGAACAAAGCAATCAGATGAGGAAATCTCCCAAGTGGTGGGTTCATGTGTGTTTGGAAGTGCTTTGGATTTATTCATTCCCAGCCAGCTGATGATTCTGGGGTGCTGGCATTAGTTTGTGTCAGAAACTTGTGTGCTTCAGGGTATGTATCTATCCACATCTATGTCCTCTGCCACCACGTGTTGGGCTTCAAAGCCTTTCGCCTGCATTGCTCCCCCCTCTCAAGGAGACTCTTTGCAATTTAAATCTCTCATATTCCACTCTGATTGCACAAACATATCCAGGAGGAGGTGGGGTGGGAGTACACACACCACATGGACAAACCAACAAACACCTGGTTTATACTGCGAGTGTGTCATTACGGTAGCACCGGTTTATACACGTCCTGCATGGATCAAAACAAAGCAGGACACTTCAGGTGACTTAATCAGGCTGCCTCTGCCTCGCAGACTCGCTGCAGCTCTGAGTCACTCCCCGCTCTTTGTAAGTGTGAAAGAGTTCGTCTAGATATACCAAGGAGGTTTTTTGGTTTTCTTTACAAGGACTCTTCTGGCATGCTCACACTGGTCAGCAGTGCTGGGAGATTCCTGCTGTGACTGCAGGGCTCAGCTAAACCTAAAGCTCTTAATTTATTGTGATCCCGAGTGTGTGTGTGTGTGTGTGTGTGTGTCTGTGTGTGCACACGCCTGTTGGTATTTTCCTCAGGGCTTCAGTTGTATACGTGCTCACAAAACGATGTCACATCAACAGCAGTCACAATGGCCGACTGTCAGCTCCCTTTTGTTCTCTAACAAAAAAACACTCACTCCTTAAGAGAAATTTATTTCCTATCAGCGTGGTATCGTCATGTATTTATTTTGATATCCACCTGTTTATTTTCTCTTTGTTTCTGAATAGCGGGCATATACACAATTGATTTTCTCCCCACTCCTGAAAAGATCATTCCCAGGTCAGACATGACAGGAAAGATGGAAATAAGATGCTACTACATGAAATTATCTATTGATTTTTGTGCTGTACTTGTAATAGTTATGTAGAAGGGTTACAGTGTCTTGTGGTGAATTCCTCCAGTGTGTTTAACTGCTGTGGGGGGTTGCTGAGGCAGAACACTGTTCTAGGTCATATCAGTAGCTAGTAGATTTGACTTGCTAAATTTCAGGGCCATGGGAATGAAAACAAATAAGCAGGATCTGGTTACACTGGCCGTTTCCTCACACTTTCCCTCCCCCCCAGTCTGTCTCTCCACAAGCCCCTTTATGAATGTTTGCATAGCGAGATGGGCATTAAGTGGGCAAAGCTTGCTTTAGAGGTCAGACTTGCAGATGAGACACGTGAATGCCCTCACACAGACCTGTTCTCTCTGCTTGGGCAGAGTTGGATTAAGGCCTGCAGAGGGGATCTTTTTTTTGGTGGTGGGGTTTGAAATGTTCAATCTCTTAGTCCATATGCTTTATAGATGGGCATCTGGCATGAAAAGCCCATTTCCTGTTCCTTCCTCAGAGCTTTCTGGGGCACTCTGTTTGAATCCTGGGACTTGTCTTTGCAGGTGGAACATAACAAGAAAGGAAAATACAAACAGAATCCAGCCAGTTCTGTGACTGTGCCAAATGCATTATGCTGTTGATGATTTACACTTTTTTTTTTGCTGTGAACTTGTGTCCACTGCTGAGCTACTGTTAATAATAGCGCATGTATTTCTCAGAAGCCCTTTTGATAAATATTTACTGACTGTGCCGTCATTGTCCCCTCATCATGATGCGGTCACCTGCCACTTTGATGACTTGTAATAATCTATAGACAGGACCTTTAAATGACGTGTGGCAAACGCCATGTGAAAATGTAGTTAGACCTCCACCTAGTGGCAGCTCAATCACACACACACCTACATGAGAAATGCATGACACATTTGTGTTGTGTGTTTAAACCTTTCATGTGTGTTGTGCACCGTTTTAGGAGGGTAAGAAGAAATTCGATAAGGAAACAGAAAAATACTACTCCACGCTCGAGAGACACCTCAACTTGTCATCCAAAAAGAAGGAAGCGTATCTGCAGGAGGTAAGACCAAAACAAATTTTCTCATCCCCAGCATGTCTTTGAATAGTGCTGAGTGTCTCCTGAAAATAAAGCTATTGTTTGTGCACTTCTGTTTGCCCGTTGCTTCTTTAAGCACACAGAGTTTCCAGGTGGTGATGTCAGCATTAGCTCTCCCAGGTTGGCCTCTGTCTTTGTGATGGCGCTGACCCTGCTTTGTTTGCTCATTCTCAGGCTGACACGCAGATTGATAAGGAGAGACAACTCTTTTATGACGCGTCCCTCGAGTATGTTTTCAAAATACAAGAAGTGCAAGAAAAGAAGAAGTTTGAGTTTGTTGAGCCGGTAAGATAAATTTTAGGTTTAAATTTTTGTGTGCCTGGTTAAGTGCAGAATGCATAATGAAGGTGCAGTAACTGATCTGCTTTTTTTCCTCCATGCAATTAAAGGATTAGTTTAAGTGACATATACTCAAAATAGCACAGAATCTTTGTACTTAATGAAAGCAGCTTTAAGTGTCTGTTGTCTCCTCCTCTCGGCGCCTCCTCTCCTCAAGTCACAATTGTACACAATTACACATTTCTCTCAGGTATCTTTCTCTGTCACACTCTCTCTCTCTCTCTCTCTGTATATATGTATATATATACATACACACACATTTGTCACCAGCATCACAAATTTTCTATCATGTAGTCGACCCATTTGGGGGAAGTAGTGGTTATAGATATGTGGAGTGAGTTACATCTGTAGAGGAGAGGCTACCAGGAAACGTGCAGTTCTGTGTGTGTTAAATGTCTGGAAACGTGAGATGGGAGCAAAGTGGCTGTTTTAAAAGCCTCCACTCCTATTTGTTTACATTCACTGGCAGGGCCTCGAGAACTCAGGCCACAAATGTAAATCTTCAGGTAGTGGTGGAGAAAATGACAAGGCTCAACCTTGCCTGTGATGAATCTGGGCACAGATAAGATGGTTCATCCTTGAACATTTGATATACCAAGTCCCATCCGAGAAATAAAATCAGTGGTAGTGTCTGAGGATTGAACTGAGAGCAGCTTTATGTTCGTGGGATCTTGCATCCTGGCGATGGGATCAGTTTTTTCCTCCAACAATACTGCCAGTTCTTTTTTCCACAGTGGTTAAGGATGTTTGTGTGTTATACAGAAAGAAATAAGATCAATATCTGTCAGCCACAGCGAAATACAACTTTCTGAAACTTTTCTTTTCTGGCCTTCATCTCGTGTGCAATATGCAGTGTGTTGACATGAAAATATTTAATTTTGTTGGTTTTGCTAATTCTTTTTTTTCCTTTTTTTTTAGTAGTACCGTCCTGTTTAACAAGAAGTTGTTTAGGTTGTGCATTATACACATTAGAGTCTGAGCACAAAATTAAAGCAAATGACAGTATTCAGATTCAATCCAATCAAGGTTGAAATAATCGACATGTTTTGGTGATATTAAATGATAGTGTGATTATCAGAGTGATTAATGCTTCTGGTGTTCAAAATGGGCTTATTATGTATCGACTGTGCACCTTTTTACAATGTGCTCTCTAATGTGGATTTGTAATCGAGCTCTGTATTGTTTCTTAACTCAGTAAATCACCCTTAAATATTGTTTCTCTCCAGCTCCTGGCTTTTCTTCAGGGCTTGTTTACGTTCTACCATGAAGGATATGAGCTGGCTCATGAATTTGAACCATACAAACAACAGCTTCAGTTCAACCTACAGAATGTAAGTCTCAACACCTCAGGAGTTGCGCACAAAGGCAACCAGCCACGTAATCAGATTCTGCAGCTTATCATACTCCCCCATAACAAGCAGGGTTTTCACAAATGGATAGCTGTGTGATTAAATGAGATTCTCTGCTGCACAGAAGATCGATATTTCCACAGTGTTGTATCGCAAGCAGTTACTGCAGGCCATTTAATGGTACTGTGTCAGAAAAAAAGTTAGAGTTGGGAGTAGAGCTCCAGCTGCTGCCATGCCCCCGCTTTCCATCACCATGACCTCACCACTTGTAGCCCGAAGGCCCAAATTTCTCTCTGACACAAAATCTCAGCACCATTGCCCTGACGATCTTCACTCCGCAACGCTCTCTCCATGTCCTCAGATGCAGAGAGCTCTAATAGGAGCTGGAGAAGGTGAGGCTGTCTCAGCTGCTCTCTGGTAGAGGGAATGAAACGCGTTTTTTTACGCTATGTAAGAAGAAGAAGAAGAAGAGTCAGCTTTATTGGCAGTATATATATTTTTACATACATACACTGAATTTGACTTCTGCATTTGACCCATCCTTAGTTGAACACACACATGCAACACCCAGCAAATTACATGCAGTGAAACACACACAGGAGCAGTGGGCAGCATCAGGCGCCCGGGGATCATATTGGGGGGTTCAGTGCCTTGCTCCGTCCGGTGGGGGAATCGAACCGGCGACCCTCCGATCACAAGCCGCTTCTCCAACCTCCAGGCCATGGCTAGACGTGGCCTAGAGAATTCTAAGGATCTGATCTGCTGAGCATATATCCTAATTTTGGATCAACCCAAGTACATTCTTCCAGTAAAACGTTAATGTGAATTAGATAGATTGAATTAGATGCTGTCGCTATTTCCAAATGCTTTTGTCAATGTGTTATTAGTTATTCTATTCCCCAGGTGTTCTCACGCAGCTGCACAAATATGAAGCATTTGTCAGATGTTTGACGCTTTTGTCTTCATTTATCTTAGTCAGTGTAGGCAAACAAAGGGTATTTTTGAGATGAGAAATTGGAGGTGAAAAAAAATTCCTATAAACAAGACTTCTTCTGTTAATGCAATTATAATCCAGAACGGCATTTTCTGCACAGACACGAAACAACTTTGTGAGCACCAAGCAGGAAGTGGAGAAGCTGATGAAGAGGATAAGGTCTGCAGATCAGGACTATAAACCCCCAGGCCAGTGGACGATGGAAGGCTTCCTGTACGTCCAGGAGAAACGTGAGTCTTTCTAACTGGGCTCCCAGCCAGCCGGCCAGACCCCCTTGCGCACTGATCCCCCACCCCCCACCCCCCGTCTCACTTATAAGTGCATGGCTTTACATCCATCACCATAAACATGTCTTGAATTTTCCCAGAAGTCTGCAGAAGAGATCCTCTCACACAGAGCTCATAATTCATCCTGTTTACCGATTCACTTTGATGTGCTCTCAAACAAGTGGGGAGATACCCAAATGGAAGATTTCTATCGGCAGTGATAAACAACTTTTGATTCATCACGCTTTAATTGCAAATTGATTTTCAGAAGTCTTTCCAGGAGCTCCGTGAGGCTGAGAAAAATATTTTGACTCGACCACCCTTTTCGTCTTTATTTTCCTGTCCCAGGTCCTCTGGGATGCACTTGGACACGTCACTACTGCACGTATGAGAAAGGCAGCAAGACCTTCGCCATGAGCAACACTGAAAATAAGTCGGCTGGGAAACAGGTACTTTAGTTTAATTTAGCTTAGTTAAATCTTTTGTTTAGTGGCACATACAAATGATAAAAGCGGAGAAATGACTGAGAAAGTGTGGGGTGAAACAAAGAACCCCCTTGGGGCGTAAGAATGATTCAACCCAGATGGAAAAAAATAGAAAAAAAAGTCAAGATAACAGAGCTGTGAATTTGGCACAGGAAACAAAAGACTTGTTAACTCAAGGCAGGCAGAAATTGTTCAAAGATAACAAAATCCACAAATAACAAGAAACAGGAAACTTTCTGACGGAAAAAGTTCGGGTTTCTTGTTTTGCACACAGTCACCCAAACAGATTGACTTCGTTCAGAAACATTTAAGCTTAAAAATCAGTGAAAACCACATGAGAATTTAAAGAGATTAAATAATTAGGTTGGAGTTATCTCATACTTTGTGTATTAGATCAGCTAACTGCTGGACAGTTTGTTTTCAGACTTGTATAAACACTTGAACGGGAGGAATTAAAGATGAGGGTTTCACACAGACGTTACAGTTTCTGCCATTTTTCTTTCCAGTTTGTATTCATTATTGTATTGCATTATTTTTTAGAATGGTCTTGTCGTGAATCAGCCAGAGGTGTTCAAGCTGAAGTCCTGCATTCGGAGGAAAACTGACTCCATCGACAAGCGTTTCTGCTTCGATATTGAAGTCGTGGAGAGGTCTGTGTTTACGCGAATCCTCTACATGTTCCCAGAAATGTTTTATCACTTACATGGACTGAAAACATCATACAAAACGTGATATTTAATTCGACTACCGCCACCTCTAGCATGTCACAATTTGTTTTGTATCACTAAACGTGACAATGTTGGAAGAAAACAAACCCCAGCTGATCCTGGCAGTTAACCCAGGTTATCATGGGACTGCTCAGCATTGTGAGATCTGTTCATGTTTGATTAGCATCTCCAAAGACTCCCTGTTTACCGGATGTTTTCAGCTCTGTTTGTGTCCTGCACGTTCGTCAAGTCCTCTCCCTTCCAAGCTCTTGTTTGTTGTATGTCCACAACATCGATAATTACTCTATTTTTGAACCCATTCCATCTTTTCTCTGTGTCCGTGTCAATGTAGAAATGACATCTGTCGTGGAACTCTTTTCAGACCGCTTCAGTTTTTCTGTAAAGTCCGGTATGTGAACTGACCAGTGCTGCCCTTTCAGAACAGTTGCATGTGCTGCATGTGTGCTGCTAATCATATTACTCACTCCAAGTCTGATGAAATACTGTTGCCTCCTTATTACTGCACTAAATCAGTCATCTCTTGGTTAATATGAGCTAAAGGACACAGATAAATTCTTAAATTGTTTATTCTTGTCTGCAAGTGCTCAAATCAATTATTAATCATATATTGATTGAGGTTATTTAGAATTTTCCAATCTTTTAGCTGTATGGGAACATTCATAACTGATTTGTATTTAATGTTGTACTGGGGTGTAGGATAAGGAATTACCCAAAGATTAAACACCTTCAACTTGGCTGCAAGATGATTAACAGTGGCTGAACTGATCAAGTGGTTGCGTTATGAGAGCTTGATATGAGCTCACTGTTGTGGTATGTATTTCAGAAGATAAAGTTAGCTCATCACAGTGCACCAGCAGGGCCAGCACTGCTCACCCTTGCTGAGTATGGCTGAGCATGGACAATAACTGCAGTTTATTTGCAGGACAACTCATTTATCATAAACGGCGATGCCCCAAGGTGCTTGTTCCAAGCACAAGGACAATGTGGGCCAAGCTCCAGTCGGCTTCAAGCTCATCCATTCATCCTCATTATAATAAACATGCTGTTACATCTACAGCCCAGCCAGAAAAAGGCCAAATAGCTCAGAACCGCATTTTTAAAGGGTTGGTTCACCCAAATTACTATAGATTGATTTAGCCGTTCAGATAGTTCTATTTTATTTGCCCAGATTTTGAGATATCCACCTCTGAAACATCTGCCTCCATCCCTATGTGTGAGTCAGCAAATAATATTTTTTTATTGCCTTGTGCGCAATAAAGATGGGAAATATGAGTCTTATTTTCAGGGGTTGGTAAAGTCGTGAGTGGTATAGGAAACCTCCCTGATGGAGCCCAGAGCCTGGTGGTGAGGTGAAGAGAATAGCTGAAGTGGACTCTGATGTGCTCAAATGAGTGGAACAGAGTTGCAAGGATTTCACATGTGACATGTAAATGACAGTACATTAGCAGAGAGGACAACAGATTTAACGTTTGACAGCAACAACATAATTGCCTGACAGAAACTGTTTAACTGAAAGAGTAAACACCGTTAATCGTGTGATTGAGAAGATGGAGAGAGAGGGAGAAAGACAGAATGAATGTGTCTCAGTGACTGAATGAGCATGAAGATAGTCTTCCCGAACTTCCGCTGAGCTGCATTTGTGGTGCTCAGAACAATGAAGGATGTTATTTGATTCATCATAAACATGTCTGGATGATCCTCAGACCTCATCGTCAACAGTTTTCATTGGGACTTTGAAAGAAGGCTGTTAACAGGGAGTTCTGTGACAGTCGGTCAGTGTTTCTGGAAAGAGATGCTGCTGTTGATTCTTTTTAAAGGTTTTCAATGTTGTCAGCATTAAAAATGAAATTCCCTCCTCCAAGATACGCACCATATCACACTGTTCACGGTAATATTGGTCTAATTTTTAATGCCATTACGCACAGCACAACAGCAAAAGAACGAGGAGAGACAAGAATCCCTCAAGGAGAACTCGGCAGCTATTTTGAGTTTGCAGGAATAACCTGAAATATTGTGATATTATTTTAGGACCTTATCACCCACCACTACTTCTGCCTCCAGTTTATTTAGGTGGAGACTTTTATATGAGAGACTGATATCTCAAAACCTGCTCAGATAAATCCAAAACCATCTGCATGGCAAGATACTCGTAGAGGTAAAATAAAAAATTAGCATTAAAAATAATATTATTGATTAACACATAATTAAACACATGCAACCTTACACGGCTCCATGCTAATACTAACTGTCACTACTGGGTGGGTTTTGTTTTTGTTAGCCAGTATCTTCACGTGCTGTTACCATTAGGTTAGTACCTCCTGTAGCAGTGCTGTGTGTGAACTGCAGATGATGCTCAGACTGCTCTGAAGCTCTGCAGCACGCAGTGAAGTGAGACATGACAACTGCTGTGTACTGCTGTAACTGCTGTGAACGCAGATGAGATGGAGGTTTATGCATGTTGGGTGCTAAAAAAAAAAAAAAACGAATCACTGTGGTATTAAGCACATGTAGAATTTAATTGGGAGTGGAATGTGAAGCACCAAGGCAGGGGCACGGTTTGAAGTCAAGCATCTGCACATGAGCTATTTTAGTCACACTAGTCCTTTTATAGTGGCCTCAGCCACTGTGAACATGCTCTGTCCGGGGGCCCCAAGGCAATGAGATCAGACCAAGACCAGCTTTTCTCTGAAATCTTTCCAGGCATGGCGTTATGACGCTGCAGGCACTGTCAGAGTCCAACAGAAGACTGTGGCTGGAGGCCATGGATGGCAAGGAGCCGGTGAGGAACTCTGGCTGTTTGTTTCTGAAATATTCATTTTGTGCCGGCTGCTGTTTGGCCAGGATGGTTTTTAGTGGTGGTTTGTTCGACAAGCAAACAATACCCAAACTGAATTATTGGCTGTTAATGACACCCCCTTCTGGTGGGTTGAGGTTAAGACTTTTTAAGAAATCAGGACCTCATCATCCACTTGTGCTAATAATAGCACAGCAGGCTTAAAGCAAAGCAGAAACTGTGACATAAATGTCTTCTTTCTGAGATTTTGTTCAATATAAACCCAAGGATTTCTCAGCTTAATAATGATTTTTGTAAACTTTCTCTAGATTTACAACCTGCCTGCCATTTTAAGCAAAAAGGAGGAGAGTAAGTGTGTTTTCTCTTTTTTTTTTATTTTTCTAAACTACTTTTATCATTGAAATGCATAAATCCTGTCTTGTAAAACTTGGAATAAAATCCCCACCATGCAAACAGATCAACGCAGATACTTTGTTACCTATAGCCATCTCTGTTCATTAACACATTTACTTGACATACACCCACTCAGCTGACATAGTGGAGCCTTCCAGCACAGGGGTTGTATCTTATTAGTCAGAGCAGAAACATGGGGGGAGAGCTTTTTATTCCTACGTGACACATGGTTAACTGAAAGTAATTGACGTGTCAATCCTATTCTCCTCCTGTATTACAGCATTTCTTAATGAAGCGGGCTTTAACTTTGTAAGGAAATGCATTGACCTGGTGGAGATGAGAGGTGAGGTATTTAAATCTCCCAGCTTTTTTATTTTTAATGATTTGACTACAGGCTGACTGTCACCATGAATAACACTGTGCTTCATTAATCAGGGGACATGACAACATATGTCACCGGCATAAATCTTAACCAAACACGATCTTTGTTTCTTGTTCCAATTCTTGAATTTCCTTCTTCGTTGCCATGCAGGTATAAACACAATGGGTCTGTACAGAATTGGAGGGGTCAACTCCAAAGTACAGAAGCTGATGTCCACAGTCTTTTGTAAGTAGCCTTAAAATCAGAAAATCAATATATTTTATAACACTTTTTTCCCACTCCAACCCCAGTGGAGTAGAAACTGCTTATGAAATCTGTTTTCAAAGGAGCTAAAATTTAAGTTGTAATATTTTTTTCTGTCCTCTGAGTATTTTTTGTACTGTTTGTACACTATTCAATGATATTCTGATATGCTGTGCAGCAAAACTAACACACGTACATAATCCTGCAATTTCCAAATGCATGAACCTCCATTTTTCTTTTTATAGGCTTTAAAGCACTCGTGTATGAACAGTAATTTTTTTAACATCTAGATTTTATATTTAGAGCTTTAACAAACTTGATGTGACCCTGCAGAGTGAGGAAAGAGGTCCTCCTTGTGGTGTGACAGTGTAACAGCCATCTGGCTTCATATTACTTTGTCATTACTTTATTAGATGACCCGAGCAGGTAATCCAGTTTGCATACATTTCATACATTTGAACAGGAAATGTCTGAATGATTTATGAAAGGCTCTCTAAAGCTCGACTACCACCTCTGTGAGTTGCCATATATGTGCTCTTATGCACTAACATTTGTTTCAGTCTCTTTATATAAGAAGACAGTCAGTATTTTAGGGCTCATTTAGATCAGCTTATGTCAGCTTGTATTGGTTTCTTTAGTCCTTTTACATTTTATCCTTTGTGGTGATATAAAACTAAAAATGTGTTTCCTATAGCATCCAAGGCACCAGTCGATATGGACCTGGATCCAGAGACGTGGGACAACAAGACCATCACCAGTGGTCTGAAGAATTACCTCAGGTCAGCTCGCCCCACTAGCTGTGTATCTTTAGCTGTCGGGAGTCATCATTACCTCCATAATGCCTCTTTTAAAAGTCCCTGCTTTGAGTCAAGCATTCAGCACTGCCACTTATTGACAGAGGAGGTTGGCTGCATTCAGAAGACCGATGTCATTCAGGAAAATAAATGGTAACTGTTCTTTTTATCCACCAGATGTCTCTCTGAGCCTCTAATGACCTTCAAGCTCCACAAAGATTTTATCATGGCTGCCAGTAAGTGATGGATTGTTACTAACAGCGAGAATATAATAGATACTTTGTCAACTTCTTAGATTTCTTTTTGATTATTAAACGTTAAAGAGAGATTCTAAAGTTGACATTGACTGCTAATGAAGCACACACAACTCTTCACTGTAGAAAATGTTTATTCAATCGACAGTCTACACTGCATTTGTGCCAGATGATAGCACATATGAACAATATTTTTAGATTCAGACCGATCCGGTTGAACTGGTCACATATTAAGCTGAATTTGAACACATTGTGAATTTGTATCTAACCTAAAAAGTGGAACTGAAGTTGAGCTGCATTTCAAATGCATTCGTTTAAAATGAGACAGCTTTGTGGGCTCTGCAGCCGGGCATTGACAGCAAGGAAACGTAATGAGCAAAGATTGAACCAATTAAACAGTTTCCATCTCAGAAAATGGCTTCATGCCAAGTGCATCACATAGCTCTTGTATCAAATTGAGAAGTTAAATTGGTTTAATCTTGGCTCATTTGCTTATTTCTACACTTCTGGATATAGTGTCCAAAGACAATAACTGTCAGCTTTACATTTTCTGTGCAACTGTATGAGCCTATTGATCATTTTTATATGCATTTGCCTTTCCTCAGAGTCAGATGACCAGAACTACAGGGTGTGTGCTGTCCACGCTTTGGTTCACAAGCTGCCAGAGAGGAACAAGGAGATGCTGGAGCTACTAATAAAACACCTCGTCACGTATGTCTTCCTGTAATGAATCAGTCACACTGCAGCCACAGAAGAAGAACAGCTTTGTGAGATGTGATAAAAATTGCTGTGACCGATTAAATTGTCTTCACAGTTCAGGGACACCATAATGCATTTGTAGGTGTCTGTAAAACAGTCAGCAACAGTCAGATAAAGAATAAAAACTGCCACCACGTGGTTTAAGAGTTTGCGTTATGAGTGTATCAGTGGAGAACAGCATTTCACAGCCATGTCCTCCACCTTCAGAGTTTCCACACAAAGCCAGTTCAACCTGATGACGGTATCCAACCTGGGAGTTATCTTTGGGCCCACGCTGATGCGGTCACAAGAGGAAACTGTGGCCGCCATGATGAACATTAAGTTCCAGAATATCGTGGTGGAAATACTTATCGAGAACTTTGTCAAGGTGAGTCATTGGACTATCAGTATTCTTGGTATTTCATCTGCGCAATTTAACCAATTTATTTCTTAATTTCAAATTTTTTTTATTGCAAAGTTCAGCCAAATATTGCTCTTACACCAGCACCTCTCGCTGTATATGACACACGGCAAGATAAAAAGAAATACCTACCTCGGTGTGTGCCTAAAAACTAAAAGATGTTATTTATTCATCAATTCATCCAACTTAGCCAACACTGGTTAACAACAACTGGCTTAAAATATTTGGGTAACAATTTAAATACCTATGTCTATGAAAATATTTAGAATGTGTAATTGTGTTGAGTAATCAGTGCTCCTTTCTGGACCTTCAGATCTTTCACCAGCCTCCGGATCCCAATGTGCCTCTACCCCAACCACAGAGCCGGCCTGGCTCTCGCAGGAGTAGGGCCATCTGTCTGTCTACGGGGCCCAGGAAGCCCCGCAGCCTGTACACCCCAACGCTGTGCCTGGCAGATGCAGAAAGTGAGTACCAAAGCAGCAGTGATTACCACCACAGGTCATCACACCACAATTTCGAACAACCCTTCAGTGCCCTTTAATATCCATCAGACACCTGTGGACACAGTCTCACCACATTTCTGAGAGATTCACCTCATATTAGATGGTATTTCAAGTATTTTTAAATAGAATGTTTGACCCTTTCTAATGAGTATTATCTCTTCAGAGAAAGGCGTTTTTGTTTGCCCATGCACACACTCACAATCCCTTCCTAATTCAGCAGGTTTTAATGAGGGCCTTGTGTGCCTCTTCTCTGGTCCCTGCATAGGTGACACTTTTAGCAGCAGTCCAAGCAGCACCCCCATGGGCAGCATGGAGTCTTTGTCCTCCCACTCCTCTGAGCAGAACAGCTCCTCCAAAACAGCTTCCTCTGCTCAGGTCAAGGACAAGTCGCTCCTCCACAGAACGCCATCACATCTCTCAAATGGCCCCAGGAGTGCTGTGTTTATCAGCAGCCCAGAGTCCAGCTCCAAGGAGGACGCAGGACGTACAGATGGAGAGTCAGAAGATGCGCTCAGTCTGTCCTCCATCAGCACTGCACCCAGGCTGTCTCCTGCCCCCCAAAAAGCCCCCCACTGCCGCACTGACCTCAGGCCAGCACTGCTGAACCGCTCAGCTGCTCCCTCTCTGAAATCACTGCATATATCTGAAGGTAAGACATTGGTCAGGTAGCACAGCTTGAACCTTCCTGTCATCATTTGTTTCTTTTGCTATCATTAAGTGGAAGGAAACTTAATGCAAGTGTTGTTTTCAGGCTGGAATTCATAAACTTAATAAAGCTGGACTTGATGCTTTCCAAACTGGCAACCACCCCTCGACTTAAACATAACATAAACAGCAAAATTAAAATATCATTTAATTGGCTCATTTCCTGAATTAGTTGGTGCAGTGTGTCAGCTGTTTTAGTATGAAACTTCAGTGTATTTTGTGTCATTTGTACAGAAGCAGGAGGTATTATGTGTATTTTTCCCTCAAGGCCACCGGAGCTGCTCTGGATCTGTCCAAAGTCTGTCAACACTGGAGCCCAAAGAGAGTTCACAGCCTACTGACAACCCAGACCTTCCGCCAAAACAAGTGATCCGCCGCAGGATGGACGCCACAGTCACCAATGGCTACCAAAGACCAGGCTCAGTGTAATGGGTTTTAAAACAAATTATTTTGCTCATTTCCGCCTACCACTCACAGTACTAATGATGATATGAAATGCACTGTGATGCCATGTAATCAGAGCCCCCGTGGGTTCAGCGAAGAAAAAAAGTGTCATGCGTAAACCTGTGTTCTCCTTAAACACACTTTATAAATTGTGGCCAAGAATTTTCAGTTTGACAGAAGTTAGTAAAGTCATCAAAGCAGCGAGACAGGAGGAGGGAAAGCAGCTGGTGGGTGGATGCTGCCCCTCCGTGTCTGCAAAGCTTTTTTAATACAAAGACCTAATTTTGGTTAAAGGTTATTTAATTTGTCCATAATAATCCATATAACAGTCATATGGAGATTCTGCTGTAATAAGTCTGTTATACTCCAGGATATTCTTTGCTTGTAATTTCACATTATTTAGTCTTACCTGAGAATTTGCTGAATATCTACGGCAATGTCATAATAATATGCATAATTATGAGCAAAATAAACAGGCGTTGGGGGCTCCATACATGTAAGAAATCTTTTTTTATGGACATTTAATTCATTATTACTCATGTAGTTGAATAACAATTTAACAACTCAAATAAACTTCAAATAAGAGTAATTATTTATCATGTAAAAATGCCAGACAGTTGCTCGTTACCATGGCTCTGGAAAAATATAAAGACATGGACAAAATGAAAATCTCCCCCTCTGAGTCATCAGCCTCCTCCTCCGTCTGTGTACGAGCACTGAGCATTGAGAGGTTTCTAAGATCAGATGAGTGCGTGTTAGGAGATTTATGTCTTTTCCTTTCTGCTGGGAGAGCTGGCTTTAATTACGCTCTGCCTGTTCAGGGTTGATGTGACCCAGCAGCAGTCTGCACTTGTTCTCTTGGGACAAATAGATTGTTTGACTTGTCATGTCTGAGAAGCCAGTCACACGCTCTCTCAAGTTGTTTCCTTGTATAGCACCTACCCAGTTTGCCCTCGGCTCTGTTGTCCCCTTGACTCTCAGTTTGTTGCGTTCAGGGTCAAGTGCAGCGTTGTCATGTAGTTTAATTCAATTCTGCAATTCCTGTCCACCCTGAGGAAGGAAACCTCCCGTATTTTGTCGTTACTCCTTTCACCTCATTCTTAACAATGAGGGACGCTGGCAAGGCTGAGGGAAAGTGGACAGACCTGTTTTCAGTTTAGTTTTGATTTTGGTATGGTTTTGGAGACATTTGATATGTATATCAAAATAGATTAAACTTCTTCCCATTTAAGAGGACATATTTTTCTTTGGAAGACACCACACCAATCACTTTGTTTTTCAGCTGTTTATTTGTCCTTGAAGCCATCAGGTGAAGTGAACTCTTGTTTTTCACATTGTTTCAGGGTCGCTGCCAGAGCACTGCTTTTTGAAACTGCCTCTTCCCCTCAGTCTGTTCCAGTGGGAAGGTGCAGAAACATAAAAACATGACACCATCTACCACACTTACCCAATTAATCTCTCCCTCATCTGATCAAATCTGCCATGACATTACCTGTTTTCATCTTTATAGGGATGCCAAGGCGATGTATTCCTGTGAGGCAGAGCACAGCCATGAGCTCAGCTTCCCCCAGGGGGCGCACTTCTCAAACGGTGAGTAGAGACAACACAAGGCAAACATTAAAACTTTAAACAGTCTGCTTCTGCTGACAGTTACTTTAAAGCAGAAGTGCTCACAACAGCCGCCTTGTGTAGGATGCCTGGACATTGTACACAGACAGACAGTCTGTTGTGTCTTGGCAGCACACAGCAGGGATTTGGCTAATTCCCAGTGTTATGTGGAGGCATAAAATCATTTTTTGCTCTTACTGTGACACCACCATATGCATTGCTAAAATCCAAACAGCCCCAGGATATTTTTTTGCCTCTTGCCTTTTCCATGAAGAGATGACTTGGCCCTCGACCAGTGCAGGCAGGTCACTGTAACCTGGTGATGGAAGGCACCAGTGCCTGTTCCGCGTTAGCACAGCCAGCAGAGCCAGCAGCCAAATGCAAAAACGTCAACAAATGCTCCCAACCACTTACCAGCAGGCACAGTGCTTTTATTGCTGTCTACGTTTACAGGCCATTTCTCTCTGCATTCGTATTCAGCATATCTCTGCTAGATTGTTGTAGCTGATCATTTTTATAGCTGTTCCTCTTACTTGATGCATCTCAGCAATGATTAATCTTGTTTTCATGGTTCATACATGGTGTCTGTGATTAAGCAAGGAAATCCTGCTTCTCAGGACTCAAGGCAGTCTGATCCAGTCCAGTGTTTACTTTTCTGCCCGTTTTTTTTTCCTTTATTTTCTTTTTTTTTTTCACCAGGTCTTGGAAATAATGTAACCAAGCTCAGTAATTCTCATGAGGTTACAAGAGATCAAAGCTCTGCTTCTCTCTTCGCTTTCAACTTAATATTTTTTTTTCTTTCTTTTTGTCTTTCAGTCTACCCGTCTGTTGAGCCAGGCTGGCTGCAAGCCACATACGAAGGAAGAACAGGTTTAATCCCTGAGAATTATGTCGTCTTCCTCTAACAAACTGGTAAACGTTGCTTCTTTTTTCATGGTATCCATGGGAAAAAAAATACACATTGTGGTTCGTTCCAATTATTGCTGGTTACTGACATTTCTGCATTTTATGCAATCTCAGTAGATATCAGGCAGCACAGCAATTACTTTAACAGTGCCAGTAGTTCAAAATACAAAAATGTACCTCCTTTTCAGTGAATTGTAAAATGTTTGGTGGAATCTGCAGAGCTTCAGGAAGGAAGTCGGTATGATATTGTTGTTAGTTGTAAATATAATATACATCCACTGCACTGATGTTTTTAATCCCAGCATTAGCCTACAGAATCATAAGACAATCAAATCCCATTTCACAAGATTTGCTCTCAGAAGTATATTATCTTTTAACCTCCCATTATATTTACACACTTTGATGAAGTCGCTTAACATTTTGTCTTAACTGTAACTGAAAAAAAACTGTGATTTAAAATAAGGAGACTAATCTATTAGAATCTAATAGAAAAAACATAATGGGTTTGCACCTTAACTTTCATGTTTATGGCCTGTGATCATTGTTCATCCACTGAACCTGCTCACTGCTGCAGTGCACTTTCTGGATAGCTACACGGTACTGTACTGTACATTTATGCTTGTGAGTTCTTCTGTAGATGCTAATGAAAAATATTTACTTCTTTTATCTGTTTATTACCATAAATTATCCCTTCAAATATATGCCATATGTAAAAACATGTTTTTTTACAATGTCATGAATGCTATGCTCATGTGGTGGAGCCTTCACCTTTTAATGTCTGTTGTGGTACTGTAGTCACTGGTACACTGGTGTACTAGTAATGACAGCTAGACATGTATCAGATTATATTATTTTATAGATGCTGTTTAATATTCAATTTTCTAATACTGTCACAACATTTCAGAAATACACAGTCCATTATCTAATTATCTACTTCAGAAAAAAAGGATGAAAGGAAGAAAATGATCAACAACCCTTTTTGCTCCTCAGTTGTTACAAACTGAAAAATTACTCAGTTAAAGTACTTAATATAATTACTAAAGTAAGCATTTCTCTGGTGGCTGAAAATGTATCTGGGAGAGCATTTTTGATCTTGGACTTGCCAAGATCAGGATGTTCTTTTCCATTTACATCTTTAAGAATGCGAGGCGACCTTGAACACTGATACTGGGATAATACTCCCTTCCAGTCTGAATTTGAAAGAGCATATCACAGAAATGATATCCGTATCCTGAATATGTAACTTTTTGCATCCTTTTTCCTTTTTTGAAATGGCAAACTTGTCTCCTTGTAATCATATACTGTGCCTTGACTGTGCCTAAATATGTCTATAAATAAACAGTGTGCTTTATTAGACCTGTGGTCCAAATTCTTTGTTGCGGTTTATGAGTTTAACTTGCACTCAGTGCAGCGAGAAATTCCACTTAAATTCCACATCCTGAATAGTAAAAGTGTATTGTAAGCGTATGAACTGTTGGAGGGTCTCTCTGTGTCTTCACTCATAGGCATGAGAGACGTTTCTATAGTTTTCTTTAGTATGATGTAGATTCTTTCCTATCCAGAGCCCCGTGAAAATGTGTTCTTATCACTTTTTTCTTACCCCCAACAGGCTTTTCTTTGTTTATTTTTATGTTTGTTTTTGAGTTGTGTGCTGTACATTATTATTATTATTATTATTAAAGTGTATCCAACAATGTTCAGACAAATCCATAATTTTACTCTCGAGGTTTCATTTGGTCCCTTGTCGCTATAACTTCCAGGAGAGAGTCAGAGAGCGAGGATGGAAGCTGGGTTAACGTTAG
The DNA here is from genome assembly GCF_020382885.2 of Scatophagus argus. Classification (NCBI taxonomy): domain Eukaryota; kingdom Metazoa; phylum Chordata; class Actinopteri; family Scatophagidae; genus Scatophagus; species Scatophagus argus. The sequence goes on along the minus strand of NC_058497.1, from coordinate 22,724,035 downwards.
TAGAGCTTTTAAACATTACCTCTTTGTCACGTAGACAAGGCTTTCGTCTGAAATGGTGGTTGTTAAACAAAGAAGACAACGACTCCCATGATCCCACACTACTTACACCTTTTGTTTCGACTGAGACACCCCTGTTGATCGAGAAATTACAAAGGATTTTTGAACACTGCATAATAAGGCTTTCTCTTTATTAATTAAATACTGCACTCACTTGTGTTGAATCTGTCACATGCGTCCCATTGATATTTATCATTTTGTGTATTTTGCTGTAGATCTGCATTCAGATTTTCAATATACATTCTATTATGAAAATCACAAATTCAAGGTATCGTGCAGAATTGGTTGAGATGTGAGTTCTTTCTCAGCTCAATGTAAGTTTTTATAAATATTGTAACGTTATCTTCCAGGTTTCTCCTCCCTTGAGTGAGCTACTCTTTTCTGCATCCAAGAATTTCATGAGTTTAAGTGCCAGGTTTCACATTCTTCTGTTGGTGGGAAACATTAAATATTTGACATTTTTTGTGTGTATTTTTCTTTTCTGCAGCTTTAAGAAAAAAATATAAGCATCTCTAGTGATTCTCAAAACCTACACTATATCAGCTAGCAAGTACCTTCTGTGCAGAAGCTGTAGGATGGGAAAGCGTTGATACACCAGAATTATGCAGAGGAGCTTTATTGATACCTCTGAATTCATAATATTCCAGATAGTTGTGTACTGAAAAGGAACATTCTGTTTCACCTCATGAAGGACTAAAGACCATTAGATGCAAACTGACAAAGTATAGATGACTGACTGCAAAAGCAAACAGAATGAAGCATCCAGTAATGAAGGGCGAGTAATCCTGTCTCAGATGTCTCCTCAGAGTTGTGATGTATATGCTGGCATCGTCACTTGGTGTGGAACAAGAGGGGCCTCACCATGCCTGCCAGGACCTTGGGAAGCTGGGAGGCAATGACCTCTGACATCATCTCTGGAAACTCCACCTTCATGGCATCTGCCTGGATGAAGGTACTCAGACAGAACAGGTTGACCTTCTTCACTATCTGTCAGAAAAGAGACATTCATGTTTGTCTTGGTACTCACTAATGTAGCAGTCAGATTGAGACATGAGTCAGTGTACTCAGATCTGTTAGGGAGCCTACATCGTGCATGGCGTCCATCAGCTTGGTGAGGTGGTAGAATCGCTGTGAGCTGGCCACCAAGCTCTTCTCCCGAGTGTGGATGACCTTGGTCAGCTCCCGGATGTAGTTTTGTCTCATCTCTTCAAATGCTCCCTGACTTTTGAGTCCCTCGAGAGGCACTAAGAGCATACAGGACGCTAAATTTAAACAATAATTTCTCGAACCTTTATGCACTTTCAGATGTTGAAAAATTATTATTTGGCAAACTGTTACAGAAGTTCCTGTCAACAAAATTTGTTTTAGAAGTAACAAGCTGCACTTAACAACAATGTTTTCAGTCAGTGTAAAAGTAGGACTTGATAGCAGCTGCTATCTGTCTTGTCAAGGTCCTGCCACCCTGTGTAACACTCCCTTTATTGTGCAGCTGTACATCAAAGCTTCACAACCCTCTTTGCAACACAGTATACTTAGTGCAGTTGATTGAGAAAAGAAGTCAACACAGGGCAAAAAGTCCGTCATCTGGAGGGTTATTCAGGAGGTCCTTTACCTGTGTTGAGTAATATTATGGCTTTCATGCAGAGAAACTCCTCGTGGGTAACTTGAAGATTTGCAAACTCCTGAGGGATGAACTGTATGGCCAGGCAGAGGTCATAAATTGGAGATCTCCGCATTTGCTCCCTGATGGACAAAAATATAAAATGGTTAGTGTGTCAACAGTTAAAAGCCTCTTTTTCGGTCTATCACTCTTAATTAGAAATCACTGTGAACTCAAATTGCCTGTGTGATGTTACTCACTGACTAAGAACCAGATCAGGTGCGAAGTATAAATATTCACTGGTGACATTCTGAAAGGAGCGCCACCCAAGAGAGAACACCATCAGGTTCATCCACGAGTACTGGATGAGGGTCATCTGATCGGTTATGTGAAGATTGCGAAACCCTTAAGAGAGAAAAATATAATCCTAACATTAGAGAACATTTGAATTGTCGAAGTCTTGCTTCCTTGTCTTTCATAGCAGATGTAACCTGTGCTGTAACACCTGTGCACTCCCATTATACCCAATATCACTGTCATTGCAAAGCCTTCTATCTCAGTCTGTGTTTAAGGCTGGCAAGCCCTGCCAGTGGATCCCCATGGTGATAACTGTGGTGACCCTGAGCAGCAGAGAGCCGTTACCTGGCAGAGACTTGGACCACTTCACAATCCACAGCAGCTGTTTCTCACATAGTCTGTTGAGACTGTTGAGCAGAAGATGGGGAACATCGGGCTGGGTGTTGTCATGACCCGCGTACACGACTTCTGGTTCGATGTTTTCCAGGATACCGATGATCTGCTGGGAGAGTTGCACTTCGCGGATGCCCGGTATGCAAGACATGGAGGTCAAAGCCTGATTGTCACTGGACATGGTCAAGTGGGACTGAAACATCAGGGACGGGGCCAAACCCAAGGCTTTCAAGGCCCCGAAACGCTTCAGCTTCCTTCCTGTGACATGAAATCGTGACTTGGTTAGATCTGATGACAAGAGCAAGTTGTGACCATAACACATCACATAACTTCAGTTTTTTCTTTCTGTGCCAAGTATTCACAATTTGAGTGTCATAAAACGTCAAACCTGCATTTGAAGAAAAGAATAGTGAATACCTCTGCTTGCAAAACCATCCTGTTTAAAACTGCATTCATTGCTGTCTTTTTGATCTGAGCACTTTAACACACTCCTTGCTGCCTATCATGATTTCAAAGCAGGATTTGGTGCAATATAACCAATCAGTTTCATTTCTGCCTTAGCCCGTGCAAAAAAGAAATCCAACCAAATGGCACCTCCGAGCATCATTCCTGCTTGATAGCACTTTCGGAGGCGACACGCAGGGCAATTTTTCCTCCGGATTTTGTCCACAATGCAGTCATTTCGCCCAGCACAGAGATAGCTATGATGACCTGTTGAGTGAAAGGATACAGACAATGCACACAATTTTAGCAGGGCTTGATTTTCAAATTGGTAGGTAGAAGGAAAGGCATATGACGAGGAGAAAAGGTGTTGAAGGGCTCTCAGCCATTAACATGGCCACTCCCTGCACAGTGAGGCAGCACTGTTGAGGAGAAATCTAAAGAAGAAAATTAGAGGCAAGCCTGTGAGGACAGAGTGACACGGCCATGGCAAGACATAGCGTCTCTTACATATCATGCGTCACAAGATAACAAGAAAAACAAGTTCAAGATGAGGAACACGATGAACGCTGGTCAATGTGATAATGTTGCCAATGACCTTTAACTAGGACCCATAGAAGGTCAGTCAAATTTGACATAGTAGCTCGACTTCAGTGTGCCACAGTATTTACTGTAGACCTCTGACAGCTGAAACCAGGGGCTAAATTTTGGTTAAAGCTTGTAATCCCTCCTGTTTTTAATTTCATTGCTCATCTTTTACTTTGTCAGGAACACTGGCCACTGATCAAGAAAAAAAACAAGAAATGACAAATGCATCAACAGAAAAAGACGCACTGTCCTAGTTTTGATTGGAAATGGGAGATGAAAAAAGCCATTAAACTGCCTGCTGTAGTTGATAACCGTCCCAATGCAGTATTTATGTGATTGGGACAGTATTTGACTGAAAGTAAGTAAGTAAAAGGAAAATAAAGCCTAGAACTTTTTCATTCAATTCAAAATAATGCATGTCCAGTATACATGTATTACATTTTTTCATTATTTTTTTTCTACTTACCTTCCACTGCTCTTTTAAAAAAGACCTTACAGCTCCCGCAGGTTAAGACTCCATAGTGGCAGCCTGATGCCTCATCACCACATATCACGCACATTCTCTGAGGCGGCATGCTGCATAAAGAAAAATACACTGATTGACTTTTAAACCTTAATCCCCCTTTCAAACCTTTCACATGATGGTGAAATGCACAGTACATGGAATAAATAATATTTTTTAGGGTTTTCTGTTGTCCCAAATTGACAAGAGCAAAACTAAATCGGATCAGATGTTCTCCTTCGCTCCTGTTTTCAATTCAAACCAACCTCAGGCAGTTGAAAATTGGAATTGACACATTAAAAGTTTGGGTTTTTTCCCCACTCAGCCTGAGTGACACCAACAAGGAATTCTAATTGTTGTGCAGCGGCAAAACGATTGTCCTAACGTTTAATTAATTAATTATATTATTATTGGATAATCAGCTTTTGTTGTCACGTGATCTGACAAAACTGTTGCCCTTTCATCTTTTCTCAACTGTCACGCATACTTTAAAAGTCCGTGGGTTATACTTCATACTTCACGGTGAAAGCTTATAGTAGTTAGCTAATTACCCTGGGAATGCGGAGAAAGATGACGGGGTCCTCTGAGACACTGCCTGGCCCTGGATCCCACCGTAGCTGCTGTGTGTGAACGGGTCCTCATTCACCCCTGCAGACTGGCACCAGTACTGAGGCTCAGCCGGAGACGTCTGCCTCTGCCAGAGGGACACCTCGTTCTTGTACATTGTCAGTTGCGGGGAAGTGTGCCTGCTGGCATCAAAGTTGATGGCAGGCTTTCCGGACAAACCACACCTGGACTCAGACCTCACCTGGCTCAGCGCAGGCAGCTGCTCCGTTTGGTTCAGGTCGATCAGAAAGTTTGGAGATCCCTCCAGCCCTGATCGAGGACCCAGCGTGGCCGGCGTGAAACTTGTCGAGTCCCCGTCACTAAGCCCCAGTTGCTGCTTCCTGTTGTTGTCACAGCAGGTGTCAAGAGCAGGTATCTCCGACGATGAATCAAAGTTGGGACACGGAGTATCCATAATCACAGAGGGCTCTTTTTCATCTTTGATGAATTTACACGTTCCCGCTGTGGAGGAGAGGCTCAAACCTGCGCCAGGCAAGCTTTCGGATGACGCCACATTCAACCCCTGAACGTTTACAAAATCTTCCCACGGCACACTGTCACACTTCAGATATTCACTGCTGCGGTCATAAAAGTGTTTTGCAACAAGTGAACTGTCGAACATGTTACAGTCTTTGAAAACTGCGCCGTCGCCGCTTGAATTCAGACCGTCGTTTCCAAAATTACGCACTGAGGACGACATGCAAGTTAGAGACTGCGACTCGTTAGATAATTTAGTATTGTTGTAGCCAGATTCAATCAAGTCGTTTACTCTTGTATCGGTAGAATCAGCGATCGAAGTACTGATGGCGCTCATCCTTCCGTTTATTTTGTTGTCCATTTGGTGAAGCGCGACGCGCACAGCTGAGGTTGGAGTGCGCCCGGAGTTATGGATCAGAGACGTCCCTGTAACCCTCCTACTGTTCCTCGTCGAGGGAGGCTGTGACTTCGCCTTTCTGTCGCACAAAAGGCTACTCCACGCACACAGCTGCTCACAAAAGAAAAGAAAACCAACTTTTAGGCAGTTCAGGAGCTCATTCAGAAACGAAACCTTTTGTAATGGAGTAAATTTGGCTAGAAATATATTTCTTTGTTGCGGCTGTGGGTGTCATGTTTTAAAGTTGAATAGATGTTAATTTCCCTTTTGTCAGAGGTTCCCAGTGGTTTTCCTCATACAGACGAAACAGCCAGTCCAAGAACCAACGCAGAGCAGAGGTGTATGCAGTATGGAGTAACACCATCCTTACACAGACCCACAGTAAAACAGCCAGCCAATGAGCAAAATCGACGATAAACCACTTCGGTTTCAAGGGCCATTTGTCTCCACCCTGCTGTTCACGAATGAGGTAAAACATGACGACATATTTGGGCAAAAACTAATGTGTGTGTGTGTGTGTGTGTGTGTAAACACATATACGTGTATATTTATCACTTTGAGACATCATCCAATCAAGGTGGCTGTTATAGTTGTTTGATAAAGTGTAGAATTGAACTGTGCATCTTCTGCTTCCCTTGTACTCATCTAATTTACATTTCTGTTGTCCAGATTAGCTAGCAGGGGGTTTACTAAAGAAGTTAATCAGACAAATGTGGGTGTTTGGGTTGCTGATTCATGTAGTCATGATGCACACACAGGCCTTGACTCTCCTGCGTCTCCTGATATCAGAGGGGGTTCTCATGATGTGGCCTACTTAGTTCTTGGATAACAGTTGCACATTCATATCTTCATGATGTGCTCTTCAAATGCTGCAGTGGCCTAGTTTTCAATCAAGGCTGCAGTCTGTAATTGTGATGCTTAAGGTTGGTGAGCACCGAAAGCCTTCAATTCATAATCCAGTACTTTTTAAAATCAAATTTCCAATATTGTAGACCGACAGCATAGATGCATTTTACTGGGCCTCTTGGTGTTCATGTACATTCAGTATATACTATACATGTTTTTAATCAGAGTATTTCTGTTAGAGACTTGACAGCTGGAGTTTAGTGGTAGCTTTTACAAACCTGACTGCATGGAGGTGAGCTGTTTGTCTGTGTGACAGGTCACGCTGTTCTCAGACGTTTGTCTTGCTTCACAGCAAGCGTGAGAGCATAACAGCAGCTGCTGCGTAGATTTTAAAAAGCCATAAACCCTCTGAAGCCCACGAGGGGAAGATAATCATTTAATGATATTCATTAAACTTTGTGCTTAGCGATCAACAATTAAGTAACACACAACATTAAAAAAATGAAAAAGTTAATGTATTCTGTGAAAACTTTCACTGGAGTCCTGCTGATTGATTTGAAAATATGACCATCTCCTGTGTTAAGAATCACAGAAGGCTCTGAAGGTGGTCATTGTCAACAAGCTTTCATTTATTTTTATGTCTGACTTCTAATCCCACCACTGACATCCAAACATATCCTGCTTCAGATGGAAGCAGTGCCTCTAAATCAAACCCTACAAACAGCTGGTTATTAGGCAGCACCATCATATGTTAGCAGTCAGTAGTGCACGTCAGTGTAACAGAGCCAGAATTAAAGCAAGAAATAAAGTTTCATTTGTGAGTAACTGTACACATGGGACAGGTACAAAGAGTATTTAATGAGTTCTCCTCTCAAACTGACACATCTACACTAAGGATAAAGAGATGTTTGTATATTTAAAATACATCATGTCTGTTTTTATCATTCAAGCTTTTACCCAACAAGTGTGTGCCTAAGGGCCCGCTTGATGCTGACTGAGTGCCTCAACTCTAATGTTTACATTCTTGCATAGCCAGTTAATTCTTCTCCTCTTATTTCGGCTGAGCATGAATGACTTTTCCCAGCTGCTTGATGAGTTTTGCCAATGTCTCCATGTCATGGTTCCCCCTTTCCAGCAGCTCATAGCGGAGACTGGAGATGTCCTGCTTGATCTCTTTCAGTTCACCTTTGGGTGGGAGTGAATGAAACAGCATCAAATGAGGCTTCGTAACTCGTGATTCGGACATGAGAAACACTGTATCCAGATGACCTGCTCAACTCACCTTCGTTCACTTCATCATTTTCTTTATCTCTCTGGGCTTTTAAGATGTACCTTTTGATGAGGCGATTCATTACCTTCTGCCATAAAGAATAGAAGATTAAAGAGTCCTAAAACGTCAGAGTAAGAAGAGAAAGGAAGAGCAGCTGCCAATTTATTTCAGTTAGCATGTCTGATTATAGGCTACACTTTATGTATTTGTCTGACATCAATTCTTATGTGTATATACAGCAAGTCACCCTCTGAGAACCTTAATGTGGTGAGATATGAGGTACTTGAATAAGTTAAACGTTGCATGTTTTATGTTCACATCACTGTATATAAAACTTTAGTGGGAGAAGACAATTTGCTCTCAGCTCAGTTATTAACAGAGTTATTGGTACTGAAAGCTGCTTTACTTGGTGATGGCTTGGACAAAGTGATGTTTCCACATTCAGATCCTCCTTTTGCCTCAACTGAGATTAGAAAAAAGAAAAAAAAGAGAAGAAGTGCTGTTAATACTTAAATTAAAAGATGCTTTTAATGGATGCACATAAACCTGCAACTTTTAAATGTGACACAAGAGGGCCCTGTAGACAATATCAAAGAATATAATGCAGGCAAACCATATCAGAAGTCTGTGTGTTTTCTAGCCTTTTTTAAGAAAATGAATTTGATTGATAGTTCCCCCTGGCATATGATTAGCTGATACCTCACCCTGTTAAGCTCCATCCTGTCATTTGAAATTTCTTTGCTTTTACTTTGAGGCACGTCCCACAGAAATTCCCTTATCCCCAGCAAGAGGGAAATGACAGATGTGGGGCTGGGTATGAGGTTGAAGGGCACAGGCAGTGTGCCACCATGCTCAAAATATGAGAACCAGAGCTTAGCTCTGGCAAACTTCCACTCAACATCAGCATCATCCTGCAGCAACAGAGAGGACAGAGGACACAGCAATGAGGTGGTGGAAACATTTGATAAGCAGCAGGTGAATATTCAGAGAGTTAATAACTAAGCTAAACTTAACTAAACTTCTCCATCAAATATACAATATTATTGTGTGAACTTAAGTCTGCAGTAAATCCATCCATCCATCCATTTTCTATACCGCTTATCCGTCAGGGTCGCGGGGGAGCTGGAGCCTATCCCAGCTGACTACGGGCGAGAGACGGGGTTCACCCTGGACTGGTCGCCAGTCAATCGAAAGGCCAACACACAAAGACAAACAACCACACACTCTCACACTCACACCTAGGGGCAATTTAGAGTAGACAATTAACCTAATGTGCATGTTTTTGGTATTGTGGGAGGAAGCCGGAGAACCCAGAGAAAACCCACGCAGGCACAGGGAGAACATGCAAACTCCACATAGAAGGGCCCAGACCGGGATTCGAACCTGGAACCCTCTTGCTACGAGGTGACAGTGCTAACCACTGCACCACCGTGCCACCCTGCAGTAAATCATAACATTATTGAATCAAATTTTTCTAGAAGAACATTATTATTGTCATCGCTGACAGCATACAAGACACAAAACTCAGGATAAAAGTTTTAGAAATGTGGATGGTTAGAACGTACCTCAATTTCTTGGAAGGAGCTGTTGAACATGGCAATGAGCATATTCAGCAAGACAATCACCATGATGATGTTGTAGACCCCATAAAGAACATAGCCAATATTCTCAATGAACTTATGGTCGATGTTAATGACGACTGATTTCACTTCTGACAAGCCAAAGATGGCCCAAAATAAGGTTTTAAAACTCTCTTCGAGCCTGGAGAAACAGAAAGATAGGAGTTGAACTAGTGTAGTGTAGACATTTTTTAAATTTTTATCAGACAAACTACAGTCTGTAGCAACACTCACGTTGTAAAGGCATTGTTGTGTTTGGCTCCAAGGTAGTACGAGTACAGATTGAACATTCCCACCATGAAAGCCACAAAAACTGTAATGAAAATCACCATGAACTTAAATATATCTTTTACGGTTCTTCCCAGAGAGATCTGCAAAGGCCCGAAGCTCTCATTGGCAGGCAGAATGTATGCGATACGAGAGAAACTCAGCACAACCGCAATTGCATAGAGGCCTTCAGAAATAAGCTGCGGGTCTGAGGGCATCCAGTTGATTCGAGCTGAAAATAAACAGATGGGACAGCAAACTTTCACCCCATTTAGCTCAACACCTGCGTACAGAATCTGTACAAGTAACACTGTAAACAATATCAACACTTACCCAGCTGGAAATACTGTATCTCAGAGGGCAAGGTTATGTTGGACAGATCAGCATAGTGCTTGTCAACATAACACTGAGCCGAATATGCATGCCAGAAAGCCATTAATCTGGCGATGAAAGAGGTCATAAAAATGGCCAAAATACTAAAGTCAAGAAGGTTCCAGGGTTCTGAGATGTACTCCCGGATGTCCTGCGACCAAATATCTTTACATTCTTCCCAGATCTTCCCTGTAGGGGAAAAAAAATTACATTTGGTCGACAGCCACACTGTTTTTCTTGCAAATGAAATAATGTCTAATATGATTTGATGTAAAAACATGATAAATATGGCATGAACTGATAGTCAAATCACACAGGACTTAGTAATGCTGTATGTCACCTTGACTTTTCTATCTTTGGAAAGTCATTACCAGTCTGATTTACTGTGGTATATGCGATAAGACTGCATAATTATATATTCAGGCAATTTTCTAGCATGATGGATGTGTGGGGATTTAATATCCTTGACCCCGCACACACCTGCATAAGTGCTGTAAGTGTGGGAGCTTGATTTCAACTATGTGAAGTAGACAAGACTCAATGTCGGAAGGGGGAGGAATGTTATTAACACGATGAAAAGATATAGTAACAAAGGAAGAGATTTAACAGCTAATTGTGGTTGTATACAAGAGTGTGGGCTGAATATGGGTTTATACTCGTGACCTATGACCCAGGATATGATGAGAATCTCCATCCAGGTGAAACGGGTGGTCTTCATACGAAACAGTTGTGAGGGATGATCGTGTGTGGTCATGTTAGGCAGCAGCAATGTTCCTCCAAACCGATCTGCTGCGTTCAGGACCAGTAGGCAAAGGAATATCATAAAGGAAGCTGCGTGGGCCACAAACTTCAGGAAAGGCCCGCACATGAGTTTCCCTAACTGTCAGGGAATGGCAAACAGAACAAAACATTATTTTATATGAATAGTCTCTGACAGAACATCCTCTTTGCACGCAGAAGAGGATTAATCAAAATGTAAGACCAAAACACTAAACCTTCTTCAGTATAACCATAGCATTAGGCAGCAGTATGTAAACAAGTCCAACATTCACTCTCAATTTAGCTCTGTTAAAAGTGTTAAAAATGTTTCCCAAAGGAAAAACCAAAACAATATAGGCAGAATATTAACTTAGCTATTAAGAACAATGTCTTTTCATAACTAACCTTACTTGATGGTGCTATCCAGTACATAAAGGCCAGGACAGGCAACCCAGCAGCTACACCAAGGACAAGAAGGATTTTAACTGCTGTGGTTTGCTGACGTAGTCCAGACAAGTTCTCATACCAGATGGAGAGGAGTTGCTGCTGGCAGTTTGGATGTGCCACAAACTGCTCCATTGGCAGTGAGTGTGTTTAGTGTGTGTGTGTGTGTGTGTGTGTGAGAGAGAGAGAGAGAGAGACAGAGAAAGGGTGAGGGGTTATTTGAGGAAACATGAGTGTGGAAAAATACAAGCTTGAATATAATATCAAGAGCATCAGTATTAATCCTAGAAATTAATGTGCTTTTCTCACATGCTTACCTTTTTAACTTCATATTTTATTGCAAGTTTTAACCTGATAAGGTTTTGTCTGTTGAAGTTTTCAGAGCTCTGACACGATTCAGTGTCCCCGTTTAAGACGGCCTTCACTTCCTCTGTGTTTCGACACAAATCCAGAAGTCCCACCACAAAGTCTTTACACTGCATGGACAGTTTGTTGTAATCATTCTGTTACAGACAAAGACAACATACATAATGTGTTATCCTTTTACTTTTATGAATCACTAATAGCACCAAAACAATAACAAACCCTGTCATCTTCTTAAATATGTTACCTTGAACTCCTTCTCAGTGTTGGCCAGAACTGCAAGTTCATTGCCCAACTCCAGAGCCGCCATCACCGGGTCTTCATTGGAAAGGGACAGATACGCTGGACTAGCCAGACCTTTGTACGCATTGATACGGGACTGTGAATGACTAAATGAGTCATGTCTCTGCTGCTCGCTGCAGATCCTGCACTGGCAGAAGTAGTCATGGGGCTGCTCTATACGGGCCCCCTTCGTAAGAAGTATGTGCACGATTTCATACTCATGGCACTGGGAGGCCAGGATGATGGGCGTGATGTCGTGAGAGAAATGTGTGCCATCCTCATCATAAGCAAAGAAGTCATCGTGTGACTCCGCCTGGCTGGGACTGTTGGTCAGCCTCCGACCATCTCCAAAGGCCTGATGACTCAGTATGGCCTCCACGATACGGACGTAGCCTTTACTTATGGCTAACAGCAAAGCATCTCCTATCCTAGCAAGGTTTTTCTTCCTAAGCAGGAGCTTAGTCACCTCTAAATGCTCACTGGCAACTGCCAGCTGAAGTGCATTCTGGCCCATGTAGTTCACGCAGTTGACGTTGAGATCTGGCAGCTCCTCTAGCATCCGCCTCACTTCAGGAATGTTGCCATATTCTGCAGCATCTAAGAAAAGCTCCTCTGTCATGGAAAGGCAGGAGGTGGACTGAGCATGAGACAGGTAACCAGTTCCACGTAAGGCTTGTGTCCTTGGTTTGGCCATGGCCCGCCGCATTGTCGGAGCTCTCCTTTAATTGACCCACCTAAACACAAATGAACATATTTGATTTCTTCTCCTTCTCTCTTCTTCTATATTTCCAAAAAAAGGCCTTGGGAATGAGACAGCAGTGACCTAAGAAGTGAGTGGACAACAGGGTGCAATGGACAGCTGCTCTCAGCTGAATTAAAACTCTCACTATGTGTGTGATGCCACCCACAGACTCATCATCTGCTCGCCTGTATTCATGGCCTGGCACTGTCTGTCCACTCATCTCCATCCGCCTCATACTTGGCCAAATATATTTTACATTTCTGGCATATTATACAGCAAGTGTTATAGTCAGTCCAGAGGTAAACTTTTATTCACTGCTTCACGTATATGTTAAATCCATTCATTACACTATGACCACACTACCATATGACAGTGAATATTTGTAATACTAATTATGTTTTATGTCATTGTCAGATGACTAAATCCACTTTCTGTTCAGTAATTACATTAGAATAATGTGGTTATCCCAGGAGCTAATTGCTTCGGCACAGATGATGATAGATAGATAACAATGTCCACTCGTTCAATCATAATTAGCACTGATAAGATTTTTTTCAGAAGTGAACACCCTGATGAGCACACACACAGCACACAGTTCTATACAGAATTTGTTCTAAGTCAGACTGAATTCATCAGCTTATTCATCTTTGGCATCAAGTCTGTATCAGCTGAGACACGATCAAATGAAAATGGTGTCAGAGAAGCCGCAATAATCACAACTATAAAGGAACAGTTAGGGAATTAGGAATGAATATGATATACAAAACACTTCTTACACTTTGTAGGTAAAGCTTACTGCTCCGTGTGGATTTACCTGTCTGGATTTCTGAGAACGCCTTGTTGTTTTTGTTCTGCTGCTCTTCTTCAGCATGTCAGGCAACAGCTCTTACGGGAGATGAATAAGCAAGAAATGAAATAAATAAATAAATAAAATAGCAAACATGGCTACACAAAAACATTGGTATGGCATGATTACTGGCAGTAACATCACTATTTTGAAGATGCGCTGTATAACATTCCTCTAACGCCATTAGGTGATCTGTCTACATGTGCATGATATTAACATTCCTAGTAAAAATAAAATAAAATAAAAATGTTCTGTTAGCCTGCCTTAACATGACCACAAGACATCAGTGTATACATGACAAGCAGAGGCACAATAAGAGATTTGAAAAATGGGACACTGCAGGATGAGATTAATGAGTAATTCTGATGGTCCTTTAAGGTACATCGTGAGGTTTTTTTCCATACAAGCCTTAACACAAACCGACATTTCCCTCTTGTTGTTTTGAAAGTAAAGAATTTCATTATTTTCGATGTGTACCTTAATTGTTTCACAGCAACATTAAAAAGTCTAAATCGTCCACTCACCTGTCAGATCTGAAGGCTTACGTCCCAAATGACTTCACTTTGTCTAAAGGTCGTTACGACCCCAAACCCACGTCCAAAGGCGACCGTCTGCAGCTCGTGAAGCTTCTGCCTGACTCGGGTCAGTCTGCTGACCACCTGTCTCACTCTCACCCTGTGTCCCACCTTGGATCCTGACGCCGACGGTTTTGCCTGTCCACGCCCAGTGGGCGGTTTTGCAGCAGCTTCAAATGTGTTTTATAACAGAATATTGGCATATTATAATTTATTGTACACAGCTTGGCCCTGTTTTGGAGATCATAATTTATTTTCCTTAACCGTGACTGGTAAGCCCAGAGCAAGATAGCCTATTAAAACACTTTATCAGACCAAGAGTGGACTTAAACACATCAGAACTGCATTCATCTTACTGGTTGTGCCATAAACAGGCAGAAGCAAAGGGATTATTTTCTCAAAAACTGTGTGTCAATGTGCAGGCTGCAGACGCACCACCTCTAATGGTCTATATGGTGCCTGACACACTGAAAACAGATTTGATGCAGTGAACCATAGTTCATAGGTGCGCATAAATAATCTATAAAAAGCAGATTTTCCTAAATCCTCTTAACGCACGGTGCCATCAAATGTAACAGATAATAACGGCACACCTTTATATTTAATGAAAGCAATCATGCCCGAGCAGACATAAGCCACGCAAAAACAACTACCGGCATGTGCACACTTCAAAATAAAGGTGTATATGAACCAAAGTTCTTTGTAGGTTATTTATACATTTCATTAACATGCAGTAAGTTAGACCTACATGTAAGTAGAGGACATGACTGAAAATATGTTTAAGCTAAGTATGTTTTCTGTATTTATTAGGCCCACCGATTTCACAGTATTTACAGTAGGCCTACACTGACTTTAGCTATATGCCAATTTACATACAATTGGACAGAAAACGTATAAATATATAATCATCTTGGACAATGTTCACTAAAGCCAGATAAAAAAAAACTTGATCCAGCACCTAATAGCATTACTCTTTGTAACTATCCCATTAATTCTTTCCCTTAAATCGTCTGTTTTTATTTCGATTGTGCTTATTTAGCTCCGTGTTTTCAACTAGGCTATACTCTGTTGATCAGTGCAGTACATTACGACACTTCCAGGTGTACGTGAAGGCTGCATGCGTGTATTGAGCCCCGAGCCCTCTGCTGGACATGGTGGGAATAACCTCCGCGGTCCCCGTTGTCAAGGAACTGCGTCCTCGGTTGCTATCATGGAGGACTGTACACAGACTCAGGTGAAATCGACAGCTTAGCCGGAGTGTTTATTTCTTTTTTTTTAAAAAAAAAACGACCTAAGGGCCTTTCGTTCCTCCAGGGAAGGTGCTGCGATGTGGATCGGAACATTTCGAGCACACCTTTGCCCTGAAAATGGCTGAACGAATTTGAATGACTGGCGGTTGACTTTAGCTAAACGGGACCCCAAAGCAGCCGAGTTAGCAGCTAATGTTAGCAGTTTTGCTGGGAGCTGAACCTCTATGTCTGCACGGTGTCAGCCAGAAATAGGAGCGTCGGAGGATGCAAGTTCTTCAAGACAACTTCTACTACCACGCGTATCCTTTAAACGTTTATTTATATTGTAGAGCCATAGAAATGTGTATTACGCGCCCCCCTCCCAGCTGAGTTAAAGCAAGTGAAGAGAAACTGTTCGATTAACCGTTGACACTGTGAGTCACCCGTATGTAACCAGCCTGTGTAACTCATGAGAACATAAATATGTTTTTTTCCCCCTCTTAAGTCAAAAGTTCCATTCAGGTGACATACTATATCTGCACACTGCCGTGAAAGTGCTCTCCTTAGCTGTTCACTTCCAGAAAGTCGAGGCTGGGAGCTGATGGAGGCCTCGAAGATGAGAGACAACTTTTGGTCGAAGAGCAGAGGTTGTGCAGAGCCCGAGCTCGCAAGTTTTCCCAGGAAACCAACCGGCGCAGAAAGTCAGTTTTGGTGTCCAACAACCACGCATTGTTGTTTTATATTTGAACCACTACTGAGGTCCTCTCAGTTCAAACTACCGTCCACATTCTGCAGCACACAGATGATGCATTTCTTTGTATAAAAGCATCGTTTTCAGTTCCCTCTTGGAAATCAACGCTGCTTTGCTGGTGCAGGCTACAGTATGCACTTCCTGGACAGACAGCGTGTGATTCCATACATGCACGGATGGTGCTGACAGGCTTGCAGTCTAGACCTGGAAATAGATCTGTTAGCCCTGAGGATAACTGTGAGCCAGAACAGGGACTGAAGTGTCACTTCTCAGACAGCTAAAGCTGGTAGCAGTAGCCTGATATTGCCAGTACTGTAGCCTCGTATTCACACACAGGTATTAATGAGCACCTGAATTTGTATTTCCATAATTATCAGCAGAGGCAAGCTTTTTTAACCTATTAAAAAATAACAGTAATGCTGAACTTGATTCACCTTGCTGATGATATTATTGGCTTCCTCTGTGAACCCAGTCGTGAGTGTGCTAGCTTTAATTTATTAATGACTATGTTGACAACATATCTCAAAGATCAGACTCAGGTTTCTGTATGAAAACCATAGCAAGTCTACATTTAATCAGTTAAAATGTCTCTCAGGCTTAAGCTGTGCCCTTCTGCATGTCTCAGGGCTCTGGAGGAAAGACGGACGCAGTGGGACGTGCAGGAGCAACGGCTGAGGCAGAACATCCTCCAGCAACGCAGGCAGCGAGTGCTGGATGCGACTGAGCGCTTCCAAAGAGCCCATCTACCTCCTTCTCAGAGATGCAGACAATGTTAGTGACGTGTCTGACTTATTCCACTTAGAGCAGCAGAGTCTTGACACATTTCAGTTGGTTTGTAAGTTCTCCTTTATGTGTTTTAGCTTTTAGAAGAAACGTACCAAATATTGAAGATGCACTGCATCAGATTCAAGGAACGCTGAGTTCATACTGTCAGGAGTCCTCTTTCTTGTCCAGCAACTCTAACATTAGCAGGTAAAAAGTCTGATTAATAATTAGATCATTCTCATGTGACTGACTTGTGTCCTATACGCCTCTATCCACTGCTGATGGATTAAAATCTCATACTGTTACTCAAATTTTGGTGATATTTCTGTTCAGAATTTTAGACTTGCAGTACATTTAGTGTGTGTGGTCCTTTTTAATTGCTGGAGAAGTCATACATTTTATTTATATTTCCCTTAAAGAAGCTGCAGTCCCTCTCCTAAGCCTCCCACAGTTTGTAAATCCTCCCACCGCCAAGCACTTTCTGCTGTTGAGGCCTACTCCAAACTGCTGCAGGAGCAGAGTATGACTCTCTTCAGCAACAGTCAACACAGTGAAAAGACACAAGAGAAGCAACAGGACCACAGTCCACAGGTATTACTTCATTCATGTGTCCAGGAAATAAAATGTTTTGCTGGCATTCTCACATCTCACAAAGATTTTATGTAATTTCATCCTTCCCCATTGTGCTATAGTGGTGCTTTATGTTATAAGCTGTTTTGTCTCACACACATACACACACACACACACACACACTCCATTAAAACAGTACTGCTGTTACCCCATGCTATGACCTGCCCTAAAACCAGTCTGCGGTTTGTCAAACAGTCTTAACTGTTGATCATGTTAAGCGCTAGCTTGTACGCGGCCCTTCCCGTCTTATTAGATTTTAGAAACTGCCAAAACATTAAAGATGACAGCAGAGTCTTTTTGGAGCTTTTTGAAGAGAAGTCAGGCTGTTTTAAAATGGCAAGAATGTGTGAAGACACAGGGGAAATGAAATCACGGGCTCACTCTTAACTTTTTGTGATTCACTTTTAAACAAAAGTCAGTCATGTCTGCCCGTGAGCAGCATGAAGACACAAAACTGTGATCAAAAATTTAAGCTTACACACACATCCACCTGTTACAGAAAGTCATTATTCATTTGAGTTGTGTTTGAGGGAAACATCCGGCTCTTAAGCTCCTAAATGCTCCATTATGTCCAGCAGCCAGTTACTAACTGTGTCTGTCTGCGGTTTGGTGCTGAGCCGGTAGCAAACACTGGGTTTTTGAAGCTTGTTCTCTGATAGCAGCTGCCAGCTGTGACCGAAAATGAGCAATAAGAGGAGTAGGAGTGAAACCAAAACAGCAAATTTGCGAGTTGGCCAGCTGAACAATGAGCTGAAATTAACTATGCAGCGCCTTCCAGCCAAGAGGAGCTGCGGATTCAGATGATAATTCTTTGTAGATTTATCACAGCAGGCGACCCCTTTCACATTGACACGTTGTTTTCACATTGTCCTCTGATGCAATTTTATCCAGAAAAATATCAATTTTAACCACTTTAATCATCCATCTGTCCATCCAGGTGTTTCCTACACTTAGTCTGCCATTCTCGTATTTTCTTGCAAACTGCATAATCACACCATATGTTCCTACTACAGGATGATATAGTGAATATGGGGACACTGTTTAAGAGTAAAAACTGGGGTGGGCTCATTGATCAGCTTAAGCATTGGACATACTGACATATTATTTTTAATTGTCTCATTTGTATCTCATCCTTCACAAGTAGGCCTCTAGGGGGCAGCAGTGTGACACAAGCCTATTCCTGCACAAGCTGCACAAAGACTAGCTAGCTTCAGCACCCTCTAGTGAAACGTGTTGAGAAAAATTCTCCCTCAGTGATGCAGACCACAAACTACAGATGCTTTTTAGTGTGGGACTTGGATTGAAATGCTTGAACAGCTCTCAAAAAGTATTCATATTTGCATGAAATGCCAAATTCCTATTTGGAATATTAGTGTAATCCCCCTCTCACACCTGACCTGTGCATATTACACACAGACTAATCTGGTAGTGTTTCAAAGAAGAAGAAAGTCACACCAAACCACTTTCACATATGTGTCCAGTTTGAGCAGTTGTCTTTCCTTAATTATCTCTCATGGTGGGCTGTTAGCACGGTCAGTCATGTTTATATTCCATGTTCAACACAGCAAACAAGGTGTCACATTTTACGGTGAAGTTAATTTATGTTAACTTCACCGGTTAGTCCGGTTAGTCAGTTAGTCCCCACTGTGCTATTTCAACTTTGTTAACCAACTTTGTCATAAATTGCACATTTTATGTCAGACACCTGGTTTAAAATAGCCCAAGAAAGTGAAGTGGGAATTCACAGCCACTCTGAAACCTGCTGTTGACCGGTTGGTTTCCAGCTCTGTTTTTCCTAAGTGGACCTTTTTGCAACAACTTGTTTGCGCTTTACAGCCCAGCAAATGAGCAAGATGCCTACATACTCACTTTTGTTGCTTTTGTATATTAGGTGATAGAATTTTCATCATGAACTCAAATGTTATAGACAAGAAATACATATAGTTCTTATCACATTTGAGAAATAATTTCTGAAAAGTTAAGTTTCAAAACTTTGTTTTGTGAGATTCAAGTGTTGGTCTTTTGCTCACTCTTCTGATCTCTCGCTCTCAAATAAAAACATATTTTATTTTAGCTACTTTGCATAAATCAGATTATTTTTTTCTACTCATCATCTTTCTTTCGCTCCCATATTTCAGGACATCCACCTGTCTGACTGCTGTAATTCTGAAAGTCTTTCAAGTAAGGACAGTTTGGAGAATGAGGACCCCAACCACAGCACAAAACATCTACTGTGCTCCCCTTCATCATTCTTGCTTGACTCAGAGAAGCTCCAGCCTGACCTGAGAAAGCAAAGTGATTTGTGTCCAACATCAGGCCTGACTTCTCTCTCAGCGGTGCTTCTTCTTGGTGATAACTCACCCCAATCAAGAAAACTGCATGGAACTGAGCAGAAAGAACAAGAGAACACTGAGGTGCCTAACAATAAGAAACACTCTTCTATAGCTTCTTGGGGGTTCACATCTCTTGAGAAAACACCTAAAACAGAGACATGGCCTGCTCCTCACAACTGTAATTTACTAAGTCTTTGTGAACTTATTAGTACAGATCCAGAACACTTTGACGTAAGTGACAACATTGTGACAAATGGAGTTACTCTTGGAAATACAGCACTTCTGTCTTCATGTCCTAAACAAGAACCTCTGTTGGATCTCAGGCAGCAGAGGGTCTGTGATGACATACAATTAAAACAGCCTTCAGCTACAGAAATACTTTTGCCTTCCAAAAATGGCGACAGCAAAGACAGCATGTTTGGGGTTCCCCCAAAGCCAAATATAGTCTTAAATGATAGCACAACAGAAAACGCCTCACAAGAAGGAACCCTTCAGGGAGCAGAAAAAGAAGTCCACAACCTGTCATCAGAGAAAGAGCCTAGTGCTTCCATGAATAACCTCAATAAGGTTTCAAACTCAGAGCTCAAAACTGAGAAGCCCCTTAATACAGCATCAGTGCAACACGCATGCTGGTCTAACATTCAATCAGACTCTCTTAAGTGCTTTAAACATCCTGAGGAAGAAGTACAAAAACTGCCTGTTTCAGTGGGAACATCTCATTCAGTATGTGAAGTCACATTCATTAAAGGAATCCTTAAAAAGCAGTCCAAATATATGTCAGGAGATACCACATGTGTGCATGGTTCAGGACATTGGATTTTTGCAAAGCAAGTAGCTTTAGCAATCAGAGATAGTGTTGAATTGACCAGGTCAAAAACTAAAGAGGTGGAGGCCAAAAACGCTGTGAAAAAGAAGCTACGGTGGTTTGATGAGGAATACGTGGAGAAAGACGACAAAAAACAGGACATGATGAAACAGATGGAAAACAAGTCTTCCAAACTTGGTCAGTCAAGTAACAACTCACAGGACCACCAGCTAAGTCTCACTACAGTCTCAGGGGCATCCAAGCCTGGACCCAGCATGACCCCTCCAGCCTCCACTGGTTATCAATTTACAAAGCAGGCGTGGGCAGATGTTGGGGTTCAAGTCAGCTTGCCCCAGGAACAAGCAGACGAGGTCAAGGTGCCTTGGAGCAGCACCAGGACGGTTGGCCCCAAGGTCCCTCGGAGAGAGCGATCTGCCAGAGCTGGAGCGGCTCCTGTTTCTTCGCGAACCAGAAGGGGCACTGTCATGCGACCTCAATCTGCCACTGCGGTGAGTCACATTGCCAAAACCCAAGGGAAGATCATAGTGCCCCGCCCACCTCCGAGGATGGAGTCGGTGGAGGAAAAGACGTACATCTCTAAGACTCCATATGGTGTGGATCAAAGGAGTGTCAGCTGTAAACAATCTCTCACTGTAGAGCAGGCCCTGCACAAGGCCAACTCGGAAGGCTTTTTCCCTCCTTACATGCGTCATGTAATCAGAATGGATAATTCTGTCATGTACGCACCTCCGCTACCCTCGTACTCCTGTCCCGACTTAGAGGGCAACTTAAAGGGCACGCCTGGCTCAGGTCATCAGGGAACCCGGGGTTGCAGTGGAAGAAGAGGGCCGGTGTACAATGAAAAAGGCCTCTGTTTGGATTGCACTCCAACAGATGAGGAGATCTCACAGCTCTGGCATGGTGTCCGCAGTGCGTTAGCCACCAAGGACGGTAATGTATATTTTGGCTGACACAGCCCCCTCACACAGCTTAGGCCTGGTTTGTGTGTCCAGAGACGTGTCAGTTAGATTTTCATGCAGTTTCTCCCGAGTTTATTGGCTTCTAAAGTTAGCTATCAAACTACAGTACTGTATACTGATCTCTTTTCTGCTTTTTCCTTAACATGAAGTTACAATCACGGTGACCCATTGACTCTGTCCTTTTGTCTGTATCTGTCCTCATGTAAGGAAAACGCAGCGAATGAGCTTCATGTTGTTTTTGTGACTGCCAATTTTGTGATTCGCTGCCAAGTTGTATAAGATGCCTAAGAGATCCTTTTTCACTGAAAGACAAATTTTTATGATTTGCATCAATATGACATGCTCTCTGGCGCCTGGTGTTTACCGCTATTTATGTATTAATGACTTACTGAAATTGATCCACATAATTGCAGACATTTCCATCATTTTATGTTTTGATAGTGAAAACTCGTTGAAGATGTGAATTCTTGGACTGAAAAAAAGGAATCCAGTTATATCTGGAAAAAAAGACCTTATTGACCCTAAAAGGTTTCTGCCTCACCATGGCCCATTGTCCGCCTTGCCTCAATACTGAGCCAATCCGTCCCATGTTGTCATCAAGAGTGATAGTCTCATCAGCTCGGTCAAAGCCAGCACAGGAGTGAGTAGCTTCTCTCTCACCCCTTCTGCTGGTGAGACTGAATGTTGGATCTGAACCAGTTTTTTCCAGTGTGCCATCAAATCTCAAACTATAAAAAATGTACCTTTTGTGTAACTTCTGCATTCGAGCTTCTGCATGCATTTGCACACTATAGTTTAAAGAGTGCAGCTGTACAGATCTGCACAATATAGAGAAAATATTCAATACAACACCAGATATTGCAGAGCACAGTGCTATAAAAGTGATATCTTTTCTTGCATATTGCAAGTTAGGTCAAAAAACAAAACAGCTTTCAAGTCTGTTTTCTCAGTTTTGCTAACCTTGGAATCCACGGTTTGCCTCCGCGATATTACAGCTATCTTTTAATGTTTTTGTTTTGCTCTATTTATTGAGTAAGACTTGGTGTGAAGGGGGGAAGTCATTGTTCTCGGTTGTCTCTTGAGTTGTCTTTACAGCAAGTTGAAGATGGAAGCTTTTTTACCATGGATCTCCATGGGGGGCCACAGGGGATCACTACATGCCAGATAACAATATTTGTTGTTTTTATTTTATTTCAGTGGATCTTTCAGCAAAAACCAAACTCAGAAGGCAGGCCCTGGAAAGTGGGCGAGTCATGAGGAAACCCGGTGTGGAGCAGAGCAGACAGCCTCTTGGCTCAGGGAACAGAAGGTTTCCTCAGCCCTCTCAGGTACATGCATGCATTTGCCCTGTGGGGAGGAAGACTGACAATAATTACTCAAGATCAGTAAATGGGTGTGTGTTTGAACTTGTTGAATCAGTTTTGTAGTCCCTTTCATGCTGTTCTTGGTGTTGGTAAAACTGCCTAGATGTCACGATTTATGCCTCTTAAGACAAGACTTTCCGGATGGACTTGGAGCTGTCATTGTTGTCTAAAAAAATAAGCACTGGTGCATTATGTTTTTTTTTACAACATGCTCTACTTCTTATTGTGCTTTATGCCAATCACCTAGAATTTTTGCAGTGTACTATAAGCTACATAAATAATATTTTAAGGTTAATCTCAGACTTAAATGTCTTAACATGTTTTGATTTTGTTATCCAACAAAACAGACCTCAGAGCCAGTCAGACCGTTTTCCAGCACTTACAACACGACCTTTCCGGATGAAGGTATTGTGTTCACTGTGTGTCTGTGTTTAAGTGTCTGTAAGTGTTACAACAAACTTTTAATTTCTATAAACAGCAAGATTACAAAATGTTTGTCCTGAGTCATGTTCAACATTTCATAAGATTTCTGTCTGCATGTATATTATTTAATGTATAGCCCAAAAGAAGCCAAAGTCTGTAGGAGTAATGTGAAAATAAAACGAATATTCTGCACCAGTGAGAGAATACATGCCTGTGAAGTGGCTTTTCCTGTGCTCTCAGGTTTGGAGAGTGCAGCCCAGTTACACCTGGCTGAAGTACATGCTGAAGGCCTAGTGGAAGAAAGGCGTATTGTGGCTGCCATGGAAACAGGCCAAGCACAGAGACCTGGAGCGGTGCAGCAGCGCAGCCAACAGCAGGGACTCACCACCATTTCCTTGGAAGAGCAGAAAATCCTCCTCTCTCTAGACAGGCTAAACCACCAGCTGTTCTGTGAGCACTTTGCTAAGGCCAGAAATCATCGACTAGATTGTGACCTGAGTTTAACAGAAATATATGTATAGTATATATACATATAGTATTAATATGTTGTCATTTTAATAACCACTCCTGTCTGCTACTGTTTGCAGCTGTGCGAGAACATGTGGGGGTTCATGGTGGCACGAGTGGGCCTGTACTTCTTGATGGACCATCTGTAAGTATGAATTTTTAAGGGATTCATTGCTTGGCTCAGCACATAAGGTGCCTGTTAAACATGTTTTATCAATTATTTTTTTCCACTGTTTACAGACAAGGGAAGTAAAATACACAAACCATCACAAGCAGCGTGCATCCTCAGCTAACAACCGCTCTCGATACCAGAAGAAAGTCTGACTTTAAGCATGCGGGGTCCACAGTGGTCTTCACTCCCATTCCTGTCCTGCGTCATACTGTCTAACCAAACACTTCACTACCCTGTAAAATGGGTTTGGTCTCCTTAAACACTAAATATGCCGACTGGAATAACTTAAAGATCTCACAGATCAGAAGAAGCAATGGCCTGGCGAGACAAAAAAAACCAAAAAGACATCAGCAAAAGACCCATCAGAAAGTTGGTAGGTTGAAATTAGTTTTGTTGTATTTTCCCCGTCTGCATGAACAACAAATCCTAAGTGCCTATGAACATTACACTGGCTTCAATTCATTTTCGTTTCACAAATGGAAAAACAGACCCTTCTTATAATTAAAACAGGACTAGAACTGACTGCAAAATGTAGATTTGTATGGAATTGTTTTTTTATTTTCAAATCCTGTCTTACTCTGTATTTATTTTACATAGTAATTTGATTGAAACTATGTGGTTGTTAAATTGAATAAAGCTTGTTGTCCTGATAAACTGACTTGGTGCAGAGTGTGTGGCAGCATTAATATTTACGTAGGGATGCGTAGCACAGTCAGTAGATGGGTAGAGGAGCAGAAATGGTTTATGGGGAGAGTGTCGTAACATTGAAGGTGTGTGTGTCTGCCTTTGATGGCTGCAGAAAGGATGATTATGTCTTGTGCAGTAGACTCGACCTACTGGCTCAACAAGGTGAGCTTCTGCCAGAGGGCTTCCAGCTTTCTGTTGCAAGTGCGCCTACCCCTGAACTTTGTTCTTGCTTTAGGTCCCATTTCATTGAATAATATCCCTGAATTAAAGTAACACCAATACACTGGAGCCTCTATTTATTTTATTTTAGTCATCAAAATGATGAATGAAGAGGGTATTAAATGTTTCTTTGCCTCTGGTGCCAAAAAAATAGATGCATCAGGGAGAAAAGCTGTGTGGTTATTATTGATGTGAGTTGAGTTGCTCCTCCTTCACCAGCATGTCTGGTTTTGCCCTTCAGTCAGCCTGTTGGGACTTGTTTCAAGAGGTGGAGGAAGCCCGAGCTCATTTGAAGAGTAAGACTCCTTTCTGTGATGAAACTCTACCGTGTTATGGTGGTGTGCATGCATACAGTCTTGAGTGTTTCAGCGAGAAACTGTAAACACTGATTTGACTGTGGGGTCTTACTGCCATGTAGAGTCATGCACCAGCTCCTTGTTATCTTACACCAAAACTTTGAACAGAGACAAAAAGAGAAAATATTCTCTGATGCCTGCAGCAGCAGGAGCCCTTTGACGAGTTGTGCGCCAAGAGATACTCGAAAGGACAAAGATGTCTGCTGTGGTTATTTGAGGAGGGACGTCAGTGTCACTTCTAAGCGGATAGAGCACAAGGTCATTAGAGAGGAAAAACACTGACACTTAATCCGGATAGGTCAGTGCTGATATTTAGATTTTTATTTCCAATAGAAACAACCAGAAGATCAGTCTTTAATCTCTGCCTCTCTTCTAATCCACTGCACTTCAGAACAGTGTGCTGTGTTCATAGGGATGAACAATATTAAAGTTAAATCAGTTGCATCAGTGGGTGATTAAACCTGAATGTACATAAATACAGCAGCAAAGTCGTGGACATTGAGTCTGATCAAACTCTCAGAAGTACAGAAAACTGTACTGCAGCTCTCAGAATCTGTACCCTTTGGCCTACTACCATTAATGTTCAGAGTCATTACACCGTACAATAGTGAGCTTAATGACATTTAAGCCCTAACAAGCACAACACCCAGAAATTCAACAAGAAAGCGCAAGAGAGTTGAAAATAGGGGAGGACATTTCCACACATGCAAGTTCAAGCATGTGCTTTGGTCGCTTGTGAAGCTTAATCTCACAAGTATTTTGTCATGTTTTGTTACAGTCCATTCAACATGCTGTGAATGAGTGTCCTTGGCTCAGTTTCTGTAAGACTGAGTAACTCGTTGGATGCATGTAAAAACATCAAAACAGACTGGATATTTAGGTCACAGCTATTGACACTAATATTGCATATGAAAACAATACTGAAATGAATCTCAGCTCTTTAAAAACTGGTTGGTTCGTTATTGCAATGTACACTTTGTGTATTTATAAAGATAATACAAAGAATACAGTGGGGTGAACCAAAATCAATTTATTACTCATGACAAAACACTAAAAGCTAACATAAAACACCTTTTTGTGTTGTGAATTCAGAATGTGTGTGTGTGTGGGGGGGGGGGGGGGGGGACTAAGTCTGTCTGCTTATTATAATTTATGTACTTGCTACTGAAGACTGTAGGGGGCACACAAGCTCCCATCTGCCCATCTGTTTGTAGCAACACCATGCGTCACTACATCCGATAATAACAGCAGTCCAAAGCGTTTTTTTAAACAGGGAGGACTGATATAGCCGTCCTGTCTGTGTGAAATGGAACCCAGGACGTCTTTTCTGCTGATATTCCACAGCATCCAACCAAACCCCAGTGAGACCGAGCCGCTTCAGAAGGATGAAGAGATATTGACCAAAAGTAACCAGACTCTGCCAAGTGGGTGGTCCCAACAGGGCTGCCGGGGGGCACTGCAGTCCATCTCTTTAATGTGTCTGAGTGCGTTACAATGATGTGAAAATGACCACTACACCCAAACAATGGACATCTCTGAACCGGCAGCTTGTGTGCACAGAATGTGTCATTCACAAATCTAAATATGTGGTATTGTGATACAGTCAGTAAGTATTGCACAGAAAGTTTTCAGACAGCTGTGCTGTGAATTATATGAGGCTTTAATTCACCTTGAATGAAAACATTCAAAAATGACAGATGAATATTCCAATGAAACAGTCAAATTTATATATACAAGACTGAAAATAAATAAAATGAAGATTGGTGAAAGGAAAGTACACAATGATTCCCATATTTGCTGGAAGTCATAATATTAGACTTGCATACTGAGCAGACAAATAATTTGTCTTGCTCATCTTTAATGTTTAAAAGTTCCCGAAGTTTAGAAAAAAAATTTATATATATATACAGAGTCAGCCAAAAATTATGTATATACACATCAGGAAAAGAAAAACATGCATAAATATGTAATTTGTTCTATACATATAGATACCTCTTTTGAAGTTTGATCAATTGTACGATTTTTTCCCAACAGATATACCTCACCTCAGATAGACCCATACCTATATATATATATATGTATATGAACAAACTAAACTTGAGCTGTGCATCTGTTTAGCAGCATTTTGCGTATGTGATCTGTTTACTGGGGCTTTACAGTGTTTGGGGGTGTTTAATAGGGCTTCATAATCATTCATTCATTCAGGGGATGTATGGGAAAAAGAGTGGAAACAGAGCCTCTGTATCCAAAGAGAGTGGATCTTGACAAAATGATTTCTCAGTGGAAGAGGGGCCTCATTAGCATAACAATTGTGGGAACTGCATGGATCTACTTTTCATGAGAACTGTAAAAAAAAAAACAAAAAAAAAAGAGAGAGAGAGAGAGAGTACAATTACGCATACTGGTGAGAGAAAGTGTCGTGAATTATTGTTAAAATCATTTGATTGTTTGGTTGTGAAGATAATAAAAACAATTAAGGAAAAAAAATATTAACTTAAATTTTCAAAATGAATTAAAAAAATCAAATAGAAATTGAAGCAATTACAAAATCTTTTTGCATCTATGCTTCCAAAGTTAAGTTAGTATTGTTGGACAAATTATGAAACTTCCACATGTATTGTACTTGTTCTGTTTACTTATGCTGAGACTAGCACATTTTGGGTGTCAAAATGGGTGCCATAATTCATTATTGTTCAAGTGGCCCCCAACTGGAAAATTTGGGATCAGCAGGGGTCCTTGCAGTATTCATGTGGTTGCCAACAAAATAAGGAAGGCCTTAATTCAGCAATTGTTTCTCAGATGATCTAATTAATATGTAATTAAGGATGATCAGTTGCTTCATCGATTATAAAATAAATCAGGACAAAAGCCACCAGGTCTGAAACAGGAGTCAAGGTCCTGCCAAATGGAGGTTGAGGTAAGAATGTTTTTAACAATAAAATTATACAATTTAGGTTCTTTTAGTTCAGAATCATTCAACTGAAGTTCGTGTTTTGGTGTGGAAAAAAAAAAGAAAAAGAAAAAGTTTTTCCCTACTTTGGAGTCCCCAAGAACTTCTCGGGCCCCTGGGCTACACCGACTGTACCTTTAAACACTCTTGTCCCAATTAGAGCCAAGCTCCGCCCCTGGAGCAGACGTCCCATGAGTCATAAAGTTTGATGTCCTGCCCAAACTTCAGACCCGTCTGGAGCAAAAGTTTTTTTTTTTCTGGAAAGTGAGCAGCGGTGATTTGTTCCACGAATTACGAATCTTTCTTATAAGAATATTCACTAACAACTTCAGCTCGGCCGAACCGAAGCGCAGAAAGGTGGGACTCCTGTATGCGAGCGTTTGTTGTGTTTTTTCGTCTGTTTTGGCTGCGTTTGCGTTTTTTGGTTTTTTTTGGAAAGTTGGGGCCGGACGACAACATAGATTCCAGTGTGAGGTAGATATGCGCTTTGTTACATACACAAGTATGCCCGCAAGAAACAACAGGAAAACGTTGTCTTCCACTGCTGATTTCGACAGCTAACACCCTTTGGAAGAAAATAAAGCGCTCGACTGTTAAACTTTAGAATGACTCGGGATACCTTTCACTGAGTGCCGTCGATATTTCCTGTTTTCCTGCTGTGTGAAGAAAGAAAAAAAAAAGTTTGGGATTGACTCAAACTTTTCTTTTGTGAGTTTCTGAAAGCGACATTTTGGGACACATAAAGTTCGCAGACTGTTTTGGGACAATGGATCCGAGCCAACATAACCCTCCTGCCGGACACCAAATCGTCCATGTACGGGGCGACTCTGAGACCGACCTGGAGGCGCTTTTTAACGCCGTGATGAACCCGAAAAACACTATCGTTCCCCCTTCCGTACCTATGAGGATGAGGAAGCTGCCAGACTCCTTCTTCAAACCTCCAGAACCAAAGTCCCATTCCAGACAAGTAAGCCCGCCCTGTCTCTCTCTGTCTCTCCCTCTGCCCCTTCCCAGAAATCACGATTACAGCAGGCCCATCTTGTGGGGGCTCAGGCCTGCAGTACGTGACTGCTGCAGTCAGTTCATTTATCCTGCTTTGTAGTTTAGGATATCACCACTGTGCCTTGGGACATTTGTAGTCAACATCCTGACATGTGGGATACAATAAAACAATAAATAAATCTGCCCTAAAAATGTCAATTTACTCGCTGTTTTCTCTTACACAATGTGTCACAAGATTTGATTATAAAACTATCAACAAGTTAATAATACTTGGAAAAAAAAATCACTGCAGAAAAAAAAGCTCATGGGGCCTGTGTTTGAAAGTTATAAAGTAACCGGAATATCCTTAAATCCATTTGTTTGGCCTTAGCGATAATCTTATTTCTGAGGGAAAAAGTGCGTCTGCATAAGATTGGGAATATTATTGCACTTAAAATGAGTTGCCAGATTGGCTGAACCTGCACAGGACTGGTGAAGTTGCACAGACTACGTATGGATGTTTTGGTTAGATCCATGGATGTGTGTTTATGTATGGGTAGCAGTCATGTGGGAATAATCAAAGGGAGTCTCCAAAACAAAGTGTTTGGTAATGATGACAGGCAGTTAAAACTCATCCTACTGTTGAATTTGTCCTATTTACCTCCCGTCCCCACCGTCCCCCCCACAACTGTTGCTTGTGGGCTCTGTGGAGCTTTGTCATCAGTGCGCATGCGTTGTTTAGCTGCGCTCCAGTCCATCCGACCGACAAAAGGCCTTGGCCCCCCCAGCGCGAACATGAACAAAACATGCGTCCACATACACACGAAAAGAACTTCCTAACATACACGTGAAGTGATTATAATGTATGAGAAGTGGCTGAAGTGTTAAATCAGTGCAATGTGTGTAACCTGAAGTTACTAATCACTAATACTCAATGGTGCGTTTACAGTAGTACTTCGTAGCAGTAGTTGGATTGTAAACTGAAGTACACTGTAGCATTTTTAATTCCAAATGTAATATTTGTCTCCATAACAACATAGCATGAAACTTGGTCAAATTAAGGGGGATTAAGGAAAATCCCAGTCTTTCAAAAGATGTTATTTTAATTATTCATATTGCTTCTCTTCCAACCACATGACAGGCCAGCACTGATGCTGGGAGCGGCGGAGCGCTCACACCCCACCATGTCCGTGCACACTCGTCCCCGGCCTCGCTGCAGCTGGGACCCGTTTCTAGTGGCTCCATGTCTAGCATGGCCCCAGCAGGTGCCTCCCCTCAACATCTCCGTCAGTCTTCTTATGAGATTCCTGATGACGTGCCCCTGCCCCCAGGGTGGGAGATGGCCAAGACCGCCTCTGGCCAGAGGTACTTCCTCAAGTAAGTATGCTGGCAACAAGTGTCAACACCATTTTGTAACTATAGAAACGTCTGAACATGGAAATTTTATATGTGGTTGTGAAATGTGTTTTGGAAAAAGAATGGTTGTAAGAAAATAGTCAGCAATATACCTCAGTGATATCCACCACCTAACTAATTTGACCCTATTATGAAAAACTTGTCTTCCTTTATTTAACCAAACAGTATTACTCCTGGCTTTTTATCATAGTTCAGAGTGCAGGATGTCCCACCATCAACACGGTTATATTCAAAGGGGTCAAAACTTATGTTGCATACACTACAAATAATACTTGAGTATTTCTTTGAGTTTCAGCAGCAATGCAGTTGAATGTGCAGCTTATGAAGCATTTCGAGCACATGTTGAAAACTTGTTTTAATATTTTTAGAGAAGAAGAGAAAATTTTGTCTTCCAGTAATGACCAAGACAAGTCCACGTCAGCCGAGAAGTGGTCTTCAAGATCAGACTCTCACACTACAGCTCTGTGCAGTGTACGTTATGCTGACAATAATTTGCAAATCCGCTCCAGTGAACAGGAGTGACCAGTGTGTTCAGAAAGAGACAATTGCAGTAGTTAAATTGTAGGTTATTAAATTTGGTGGCCTCTGCAAACAAGAGAAGTCTTTTGAGGTGCTGCAGCTCCATGTAGTGTTCTTTTTGTTGGGCTCAGGTTTCAGTAGAAACAATGGAGCATTGTAGCTGCCCCAGACGGCACAGGACAGACAGCCATGCAAAGCTCATCTGCTAACCAGCAGATCTATTCTTCGTTAATGATCCCAGTGTTTTAAACAGTAGGCAGCAGGTATGTCGGAGCCCGTTAGGCCCATCACACAGATTCTCAGTAACTTTTTGAACTGTGACAGTTTTCTTTTTCTTCTCTGTCACTTATGTATGTATGAGTTGTTAATGCCTTCATTCTCTGTAGTTCTGTAGTGAAAAATATGGATTGAATTATTCATAAAAGTGACGTCCTGGTCAACGATTTATGTCAAGATAATCTGCCCATTGTTAAATGTTCCAGTGGCTCAGCAGATCATGTTTAGAGATGATTTGACATTGAAAGACACCATTCCTACTCCTATTAAATGCAAACATTGTCAGTTGTAGCAAATATTACTTTCTGACATGGGGTTTGAACAAACACGATGGCCTCAAATTTACTCGGATCAAAAAAGAGCTTTCAGTACCAGATGTTTTAAGGTCTCACATCTGGAGAACATCTGGCCCGTTTTGAGGACGCTCTTCTAAAATTGTACAAAAAGACTGGGGGGTAGGAGAGACAGACAGACGGAGAGAGAGACTCCCAGAATCTCTGCAGTTGTTTAGAAGCAGACTGAGCTAATGCCCCTCCAGATAACGAAGCAGTTTTGTCAACTAAATTGGGTTTTCCATACTAAACTTTAATCTTGTAGAACTTCTAGTCCAAACATTTGTTGCACTATTAAGTTTTCTTGCTGTTTGTAGGGATGCGTCAATTATTTGTAATTGAAACTGTAATTTTTTTTCCTTCTTATATAACAGTTGCATAATTGTCACAGTTTGAGCTGAGACTTTTCTGCTGCTTTTACATTAAACAAAACAGGACCGCTAATAGATAAAAAAAAATATGTTGATTCATATAAGAAGCAAAATCTACGTCTTTGCATCTCTGAGACGAGCTTTGATACAAAACAAACTAATACACAAAAGGTTGTAGAGAGAAACTTTCCTAAAACACATCTTCAGTCTTTTCTACTCACCCAGCTTGAAAAAGGAAAGTATATGCAGTGGTCCTTAAAATGGCTGATAAATGATGAGCATGTTTTATCACTATGCAAAAAGATCAACTTCTTAATCCTGCCGTTAAACTCTGGATTGTTTTCAAATAAATGGCAAACTATTTATAGAAAATAAAGATCTTAGATTATATTCTCAGAACCGTAGCATCTTGCTGTCTACATACAAGCTAAACTGATGTAAACTCAGGGCTTGGAAAAACAGTTCAGTAGTTCATATTGTACTGCTGGAGCTGGAGTAGATGTGTAGTACACAGTGTTTGTGTTCAAGCAAGGAGGACTCGAGCAGCTATCTTCCATACACCACACATCAAAGTGCAGATATTTGATCTGGAGTGCAGGCGGCCTCAGCAGAGCTGCTGGAAAAGACACTCCCCTATTTATAAACAGGGGTTGTCTGACCGAGATGTGTTGCAGAAAGAGTGAAGCAGAGCGAGAGAGAGTGAGCGTGGGTGGGTGGCTGGATGGTGGGGGTGGGGAGTCCGTCACCGGCCGGCAGAGCCGAGCAGAGAGTGGGGGGCTCGCATTTCGCTCAGGTGATCGCTGTTGTCCTTAGAAATATATCAAGTCTGGCTTTAGACAGTTTGTTTCTCCTTCCCTCTCTGTTGTTTATCAGCACACTGGGATCATACAGTTGGGAATGATTGGCCTCCATGAATCACAGCAGCCCCACGGATGCCAATGCCCCACTCCCTTTAAAAGCCAGCCTCCGTTTTGGTATGAATGGAGCCGTGGCGCTGTGATGTGCCTCTTTTGTGTCAGTGGAGTTAAATGGCAGCCATGTGGAGATGACTAGAAGAGGGGCCAAGAGAAACTCCGGCCCTCCCTTTGTCCAGCACTGAAACAGTGATCTTTATTCAGACCTCGGGCCTGTTGAGTCTCATGTGAGCCTTCCCGAAATAGACAAATGGTTGACATGAAGTTTAAAGATGGCGGTGAGAGAGGACAACGAGTTTCTAAAGCGTTTTACCGTGTTCTTCACACCTGAATTGTTCAGCTCCTGTCAGCATAGGAGTTTGGTGTAAATTGCAATTAGTGATATTAAGTACTTGGCCTAGTGCTTCTTTCTTTTTAATGGTGATTAGTGCTGAAATGATTAGAAATAATAAATGTTTTGATTATTCGACCTCAAAAATTTATTTTGTAAATTTGTTTCGAATTATTTATATTAAAAGATGTGGCCTCTGGCTCTGTGAAATTGTGATAACAGATTAACACCGGATATGAGCAGTCGTTTGCTGTTACATGAAAAACAAAAATCTTAAGCCTAGAGAGGACTGGGAGAATGTCAACAAAGTCTGTTGACCTTTCCTCCTCTTTCTTCCAGCAGTTTGCTGTGGCCTTTGATTTATGGCAGCAGGGGCAGGGAGGCTGGGTCACCTTGCTTGGTGCTGGGATGGGGGCAGGGCCAGTCTCCAGGGCTGGGTCATAAACTAATGAAGGTTTCTAATTTAGACACACCGGTAAACTAGGAGGGGTAATCACTGTTTCCGGGCGCTTATTAAATGCAGCTTTGAATGAGCTTTTAGTCCGTGGGAAATCAGCCCTAAGCAGAGAAAAGCTTTGGGGGAGTAGCTATTGTCTGCCCTCAGGGGCAGGTAGAGCTGTGTGTTGATAGACACTTTTGTCTTTTCTCAATTGGATTTAAAACTGTTTTGATTAGCCTGGTTTCCCACAGCCAGAACGGCTGAATGCTGTCTTTCCATTACTTAACAGTGATTTTAAAAGATGAAATTATTCACTCTGACCAGATAAAATTTGACCTTTCCTACTCTAAATAACAAACTTGGTTGGGCTGCACACTTCTGCTCAACCAAGAGTATTAAACAGATTGATAACTAGTCAAGCTTCAGTGTACACTGTGTAGGGTTTCCTGAACATCTGTTGCACTAAATACATTCACTGAAAACCCTTATTAGAGCAGGAAAGATGAAGGTCTTTACTTGGACCCTATCCTCTCATTGCAAACAGTAGACATGTGTGTAGTGCTGATTTGCAGCAGGTGATTGTACCTCCATAGTAATGTTTAGCTTGTGTAAAACAGAAATGTTAATTATTATTTATTATTTTAAAATTAAGAAAAACTAACATTTCAGTCGTTTTTTTTTCAGTCCCTTTAAACATCGTGAAACTAGCACTGCACGTGGTCATCAGTATTGTTATGAAATGAATTAGTCAAATACAAGTTTGCTTTCTTCACACATAACAGGCCTGAAGCGTATTTGAATACGGCAGTACACACACAAATTCCATGGTTGTTAAAATATCCACGGTGGTAGTTGTAGTGTAATGTTGTTTTTGTCGCACAGATCTCCTTGGTTACCTGGCCTGCTTTTTACATTTGTACCACATTTGTTGTAAACATCTTCCATCACAGCAGTGTTTACGGTCCGTCTGTTATCTAAAGGGGACTTCAGTGTTTTATCTTGGCTAACATGAACTCCTACTTGCCATTTTACCTAAACATCATCTATAATACCTGAAATGTTTTTAGCATCAGCTGTTATCTCATTTGCTTCAACTCAGCTTAAAGATTGAAGGGATAAATGCGTAAATTGGATCTTAAACTTTAACTGTTATGAACCACTCATTCAGTCACAAATGGTTCTGGGAAGACTGGGCAGTAGGCCTGCATGAAGCCCTCATTTGGAGCAAATTTGTGTTTGACAAACTTTTGGTTTACTGACCACACACAGACAGGGCCCTTCCTGTTCAACTGGGGCCTGTCAGCTCAGTACACAAATGGGACTGTGAGAAAGTCAGGGTGGTGTTTACCAAAGTCTTGATGTAACACCTCTGTTCCAGACATCAATGCCTCCACTGTCACTGAGGACATCTCCACTGAGATGTAGTATCTGAGAAGCCGACCCTCTCAGGTAGGGTTTCCAAAGCGATTGGAACCATGGCACCTTATAGGAAGTGATCCACACTTGAATAACAAAATAGTAATTTATTTGTATATGAGTGTTTTCAGTTGCTGAGCTACTTTAAATCTATCCATTTACCCATTTAAAAACAAGTCACATTCAGTGCTTATGTTGTGCAGTCAGTTAAACACAAATTTTGCTTAAAAAAAACTAATTAATCTCACACCGGATACTTATATAAGTGTAAAAGGACACTTACATCAACTAGTTTTTGAACTAGTCTTTTAAAAATAGACTTAATGAATTTAACCCTCTGAGTTACTTTCAGGTTTCCTGTGAATTAGTTGCTTCGTTAGGAAGTATAATGATACAAGGCCTCCTTCAAAGGGAAACTTAAAGCCACAATAGGGTCGCAGAGGTTGCCCCAATAATCTCTCTTGATGATGTCCTGCTGATAGAGAGGCAGCCAGGCATCCCCAGTCAACCAGAGTGGAGGTGGTCATCCTCCTCTTAGAGGCCTGATTACATCTGGCCTCCCTCAGTGCGCTCTTTAGTCACTGGCTTCAACCAGCTTCCAAGCATATACTCCCTGGGTGGAGCCACTGTGGGCTGAGGATCCCATTTTTAGCATTCGACAACTCAGCTGTGGGCCGTGTTTCATCATTGCTGCACTCCCCATAGCTTCACTCCCCTGTTTTACACGAGTGAAATGCAGCTTTTGACATCTGGCTTTGAGAGACAATTTCAGTGGAATAAACAGTAAATCTAGCCTAAAATCGCGCTTTGATCTGCTGTTTTGGCAGGTAGCAGAGCTTATTCGGAGACATTTAAACCACAGAGCTGACTTATTTTTGGACAGAACATTCTTCTCAAAGCCAGATGTTAAATGCCTTGGTTTTCAAGGGTGTAAACAGGCAATCTGTGTCTAAGAAAGTTTGTCATACTGCTGTAATCAGATGAGGTCTGCGAAACAAGTGCAGCGTTCAAACTTTCTCACCTGGATCTCCTTAGTGACATTGAAACCCTGCTGAATAGCTCTTTGAATCTGAATCCAGTCCAAACTGTTGTTTCAGTCGCAGTCTTATAGATATACATTTAACACCTGAGAGAGAAGTTCCACCGTAAATGTATATAAAAGTATAGAAAAAGTGTAAGTATAGAAAAACCGGGAGCAGCTTCCATGTGCTTGGCACTGAACAGAAAAGTTGAACGGCAAGACACATACGCAACATCAAATTTAGCCTGTATGTGAAGGGTTCACCTCCCCGTTCCTCAGTAAGACACTTTATAAATAACGCTGGCCCAATAAACGCCACCTCGATAATTGGGCCATCAGTCAAGGAGATGTCAAGTGCCTGGCTGCATCGAGAGTCCCAGTCTCTGCTCTTCGAAGCCACAGTTGACCATGATGACAGCTTGAGCAAAAAATAATAAGTAAAGCTCCACTCTACAGGCCAACCAATTTGGTAATGGGTCATGTTTGAACCACACTGTACTCTTTTGCTGCAGTACCTGGCCATTCACAGACTGTTTTCCTTTAAAAAGCTAATGGTGGGTAGTAGTTTGGTCATTGGTGATTCACAACATATTACTGAACTTCAGATTGGAGTCATTTCCACAATAATGCAGATACATTTGTTTTGTTTGTTTCACTATTTTGGCTTGAAACCTACAATACGGTTATGTGTTGGAGCCGCCTTCTGTGTGAACAACAGACGGTCCTTTGAAAATCATGGAAACCACTCAACCAAAATGGTATAAAGCTGCAATCTTATCTCTCGTGGCTCAATGGATGGCTGTGAAAGTGTAAGTTTGCTCCGTCGTTAAAATACGGGCCAGTTTAATTGCATTAGTGTGGACAAGGCCTGATCAACAACAACCAGTTTGCTCTATGTCCACTGCCCTGCCCTGGGGATGGAGGTTGGGGGAGGGTGCGCCGGTTGTCCTGCTGAGCTCGCTGTGGTGTCAGAGACATGTAAAGACAACACCGAGCAGTTGTGGCCGTGGAGGTTGCAGATCATCAGCAATTCCTAACAGCAACTGGTGGCCTCCAGCCGTCCCAACAGTTGCCATGACATTGTTGTGTTTTATGTTTGGCCTGCAGGAAGCGGAGTATAGCCCTGACCATACAGGGTTCTGGTGCAGGTTGAGTGAATGGATTATCTTTTAGTTTTAAAACCTGGTGATGAATTACTGGCTCTTGGTAACTCATTTACCATTTTTCTGAATTCCCACATTCAAACCCTTTGAATACAGTGCAGTGCAGGCTTTGGAAGATCTCACTCTGTGTGGATTTTATCACAGGCACTTGATTATAATCTCCCCTGTTTTTAACTGAAGCTGTGTATACATCTGTTTTGATTTATTTGAGCTACAAAGGTCAGCCTCACAAGCTAGAGTTTGATAGAAAATCCAATATTTGTACTTTCATCTGTGCTGAGAGAGGCAGATGTTGAAGAATTTATAATCAGAGATCTCTGAGGCTTTGAGGTTGTATATTTCCATCAGTGTTTTCCAGTTGTAGCTTCTCTGTTCAGCATTGGTGTACCAGGATGTGCAGGCCTCTCATTTGCGATAAGACCTCCCTTCCCGTATCCCAATGCTCCTCTCCCAGTCTCCTCCCCTTGTTCTCCCTCCCCACTATAATAAATGTCATAGTTTCCAGAGTGGGAAGAGGCAGCGAAGGGGGCAGGGCGGGCGCTCGGCGTGTAACAAGACCACAGCAACTCGTGCAGCCAATGGAATCCCGAGGGATTGCTTCCGTAGATGTTTTTTT
This sequence comes from Scatophagus argus, assembly GCF_020382885.2. Classification (NCBI taxonomy): domain Eukaryota; kingdom Metazoa; phylum Chordata; class Actinopteri; family Scatophagidae; genus Scatophagus; species Scatophagus argus. The sequence continues at coordinate 22,686,325 of NC_058497.1, read as the reverse complement.
TCCCTCTTTCCCTCTTTTTCTTCTTTTCTGTAGTTGTCTCTCACCCTGCTCCCTGTGACCCCTCTTTCTCAAGGGGCCCCTCCAATCTGAGCAGTTCCAGCTATTTTGCTTGGTGTGTAGTGTGTGTGTGTGTGTGTGTGTGAGAGAGAGAGAGAGAGGGCGAGAGAATGTGTGTGTGTGAGGGCTGGGGGAGGGTTTGGTAGGGGATTTGGCAGCTCCTTTGATCAGTAAAGCATAAACAAGAGGGGGCTTCAAAATGGGTTGCATTGTGTGGGGAGGGAGGAGTGCTGAGTCAGGCCCTCTCACTCTCTGGCCTGGGATACAGAGCAGACAGGCAGGCTGGGATCACCGCACAGACTAAGAGAAAACTCTTTGAATCTTTCACTTCACCCAGCTGTTCCAAAATCTGGGCTAATGGCGCTTTGGGATCAAATTAACAGCGACTTGTAAAGAATCATAGTGGGTGGAAGGGCACAAGCAGAACATGACTATTGCGAGGTACAATAAATTAGATTGCTGAGGGTAATATTGAATGGCGTTATGAACAAACTCTTTATTTTTTGTCATGTGTATTGAAATAATTCAGCTGAGTTGTGTCATTGCATAAACAAACTGCTGGAGTTTGGTGCCTATTTGTTTGAGGTGAGGTGGGGGGGGATGGTTTCTTAAATGGGATGTTTCAAAAAACAAAAAAAGAACAAGTGAATAGTGGGGTTTTAGGTCGTAGCTCAGTCTGTGCCTTTGTCAAGCAGGTGAAAGCTTTGTAAATGTGGCGCCAGATTGTTAAAGCCCCTGACACTCCACAGTGTCCGAGCCACTTCCAGGAAAAAGGACCCCCTGCGTTGAGCCCTGGGACTGACCCTCCCTCAATAGAGAGGGTCCTGCTCGGGAGAGGAGGGCTTCCTGTATTAGCTTTCCATCTTAATCAAGCAACAAGTACCAACAAAGCACTAATTATCAATGCCTTCACAGAACGCAACACAATGCCCCCTCCCCCGGTCCCCACTCCCGTCCCGGCAAAGACGAGCCGTAAAATAGATGGAGCAACATTGTTTGACGTTACAATAGTTGTTTTGAAACCAATCACTGCCTCTCAGACATTTTCTCGCAGAGGTGTTCTGCTTATCTATGACAGATAATGGATGCTTGACTTGATTCATTTTTACTTGTTGTACTTGCTGTTTCTTTTGTCTTCCAACTTTTCCTATAATTCAAAAGAAGGAGCAGTTTCTCCTTTCTGACTCATGACATACAGAAAAAATATCCCAGTCCAGCCCAAACTAAGTCTAATCTATATTGAATTGCGGGCCCAAACAGACGCAGCTGAGACACAGTCATCGTTTACAGAAAGCAGGAGTTGGATTCAGAGTTTTCATCTAAGAGCTTGTTGAAACTGCTGTGAGTCACCAGTTCCTGTATGCGACCTGCTGTTTTACATTGATACTGCCCCTGGACTGAACTCACGACTGATTACTGTTAGAAACGCGGTGATGGTAATTTTCCTGACTTTGGCTATCTTGTCTTCTTACAGCCACATTGATCAGACCACCACTTGGCAGGATCCTCGCAAGGCCCTGCTCCAGATGAACCAGGCTGCACCGGCCAGTTCTGTGCCAGTCCAGCAACAGAACCTTATGAACCCAGCCAGTGGTGTGTATACGTTATTCATCTAGTTTTAACTGTGGAAGCATATGAGCTGTATAAAAGATAATTCTGATTCTGTGACTGCATTTCCATGAGGTTATTTCTGTGCACTCCGTTACGATCCTGCAACATACAGTGGAAGTCAGGAGCAGTCTGCTCTAGTTCTTACATGTCACTGAGACTCTGTGTACCTCAGCTCTGTCCATGCAGCTGGAATTTGCCCTGGGTGAGGTAAGACTGAGGCAGAACGTGACAGGTCCTGTCTGACATGTTTGGGAGCTCCGTGACTCACAGATAACAGATGAAGTCTCTGTATTCTCAAGTCGTCACTGTTCTGTCTTTCAACCTACAAGTTAAGCTTGAATAAACAAATAAATGTTGACGAGCAGGCTTGTTTATTTTTAGTGATGGATATCTTTTTCCTCTGTAGCCTGTTTATTCTGTCCTTTTTGTTTCCTATTCAGAGTGTCTTTAATTACAAATAATTATGCCCAATTGTGTGTTCTAGTTAAGTAATGTTGCCGTGTGTTGTGTACTTACGTCACTAAAGGAAAATGGGAGCAACAAGAGAATCGCTAGCATCTCTTGAACACTGCTTTTGCATGTTATCCCTCAGGTCCTCTGCCTGATGGATGGGAACAAGCGATTACATCAGAGGGAGAAATTTACTACATCAACCACAAGAACAAGACCACATCATGGCTCGACCCACGACTTGACCCACGCTTTGGTGAGTTTGCTGTAGTCAAAGATAAGTTTAGATCTTGATTAAATTATCATCTATGTTTTGTTTATTGAGTTAAGTAGCAATTTAAAGTTTTATTTCTTTTTTTTTTAACCAGGAACAGGTGGATAAGGGAACTTTAACATTTGTTTTTTTGTGACTAGAATTTACTTTCTTCATTAAGATTAAGATTAAGATTAAAGTGACATATTTTGTCATTGGAGGGAACTCACTCCAACGAAATTTGTTCTCTGCATTTAACCCACCCAAGTGATTAGAAAGCTCTGGCTAATCCATAAATATTTATCTGCTACTGTAATAGTGGGTTCAGTTCTGTATGATTCATTGTACAACATTGTTTTGGAGTGACTAATCATTCAGTTGGTTGTTGAAAACGGATTTCACAAAAACCCCCACCCCCCGAAATCTGCACCCAACCTTTTGTCAGCCATTTTAGTGCTGGAGCAACAGCTGAGTTGGCCATTAATCCCCCAGGCCGAGCTGAAGTCTGACAGTTAGCTTTCAGTGTGTGGTGGCCAGCGTTGGTGAATTGGTGACAGGGCCAGGTACATGTGTTGAGATTTCTCCGTGGCTGCAGGAATGAGCTAATCCTCCTGCGCCAGGATGACTTCCAGAGATGAAAGTTCCTGCTTATGTCACACTGACTCATTTACGCTTCAGGTGCCATCCCTTCATTGCAGCAGCAATCCCCAGGGAAGCTCACCCTGGTTCACAAAGGCAACATGTGTGAATCAGCACGCAGGCTGTTATCCTGTTAAATGTTAGTGTTGCTTTTTATCGAGCTTGAGCACTTAAAGAGCCATTTTTTTTCTGCAAGTAATTGTGTGTCCCACTCATGGCAGGCAGGAAAGTTCAAAACTAAGGGGAGTGGAGTAGCTGGGAAGAGATGGCGTCTCTGATCGGCGAACCTCTTTGAAGATTTATAAGGCTCGAACACATAAGGCCGCTGGGCCCCCGAGAGCAAGTGAGAGGCTAAAAGAGAGACCATGTTAACTCATGGTGTTCCGTCAAACATGACTTTATTCCACAGCAGATAAAATCTTTCTGTACTTTTTTAAAAATTATTTAAGTCAAAAGCTCATCTTGCTTTTGTTTGTGCCTTTTTATCTTTTAGTGTTTAGAAATTTTGCTGTGCGTCTCACACTAGTTGATATTCCAGTTTTTTTCTTTTGTAGTTACTCTTTGTAGCTATTTTTAATCATATTTTTTCACATTTGTGCATAGAAATGAGCTCCTGTGCTTCACAAACCTCCATACTGCTGCTATGTAGGTCTCCAATCATAAGCCAGCTGCTTTGATAATGGAGGCTAATTTGAGCTTTGAGAAGAAAAGCAGCAGAGCGCCTTTAACTGAGGGGTTGTTGCCGGCTGGCTTTCCCCTGCGTGAGGCCCAGTGCAGGCACAGCCCCATTCTGCTCCAGCTCCAGACAGACTTGAATCTCTGCCAGGCCTCTTTATTCTGTGGTCCAACTCTTAATCTGTTCCAGACCTTTTTAGTCAAAGAACTCCAATGTGAGAGGGGAGGTGGGGGACAGGGAGAGGCGAGGCGAAAGGGGAAGAAAGAAAAACGGAGGAACAGAGGGAAAATGCCGACAGGATAAGCATGCATTCTATTTAGGGTCCAAGGAGGTGGTGAGCAGCGAACAAGCCATGAGTGCTCTGTGACAGAGTTCAAAAGTGGGCTGGGCTATGTGGATATGTTGTTTTCTGTATGTACTACTGTGGAGGAACATCAAGGAAAACATACTCGGAGGATAGCTTAGTGCAAAAAAGAAATGCAAATTTCCTCTGGGTGTTTTAATGTTGTGCTTTGAAGCTTTAACGTAAAGCTATAAAACCAAAGTCATCGCTACATCAGCGGTCATGTGATGTTTTTCTGCCTCTGCTGTCAGAGTGCCTCTCCAGGAGAGTTGGCATCTTATTAATGCCGTCACAGCTGTGAGATACTCATAATTTGATGAGGTCAGTTTAAAGGGTCAGTTTATTTTTTTCCACTTACCTCTAGAGATATGTATTTATGTGGACAGGGTAAACTGCTTAATTATTTGAGATTTCAGCATTTCTGCACCCACTGCTTTGGTAATAAAAAAATATCACTTTTGGAAAAGCTCATAAACAGATTTCGGGTTCAAAAATAGCATCCTGTTTACTTGTTCATCTTGTTTTGAACAGTTTTTGTTGGAGGTGCTTCCTACTGAAGGAGTCGTACTCAGGTGATCTTCACCGAAGCTGGAGGAATAAAGAACTCATTGCATTGCTAGACTTGCATTTCAGTGTCATTGATTTGTCTTAATTTTATTAATTAAACATTACTTTGATTGAACAGATCGCTCCAACACAACTTCCACTCGCTGCCCCACTCAGTTTCCTCTGACTGACTCAGTTTTTTTCCATTTCCTTTCTGTGTCAGAGTCGGATCAACACAGGCTGGCTTTACTCAGACCTTATTGTTGTACAAGATGATAAAACAGTGTTTGTATCACAGCCAGACTGTTTCTCCACTTTGCTTATCTCGATGCTAGAAACACAACACCTTCCCATGGTGCCTTTTTTTGGAGCTTGTTAAATTGACTGGCAGACAAATATTTACGAAGCCTTCAAAGGTGCTGTGCCCTGGTCACATAGAGAACTTCCCGCTCCGTGCACACCCACGGCCCTACCTGCCCCAGGTGATCTTGTGGTGTAATATGCCTAGCAGTGTGGTCGTCTGATAAGGACCTGTGTTGCTGGCTCGTTGTGTTGCAGGGGTGCGTGAAGAAGACAAAAGGCAGACGGCATTAACTTGTCTCTTATCTGCTTGGCCCACCGGCTACACCACCCGTATGTGCTGCTGACTTCAACCACCCCTCCAAAAACACACACAGGCACTCACACACACTCTGTCTTCTGGCCTCATTTTGTGCTATCACTCTGGCCATGAACTGAACCTGTCCTTCGCTCCTATCTCACCCACAGATGTAATTCCCTGCTTCGATATGCTCATTGTTTGTGCATAGTTCCTCCGGTAACACTGGCTACTGTGTGCTGTTTGGTCTGTGAGGGAGTCCTTGACTTGGTTGTTGAGGAGAAACCCAGCTGTAAGACTGCATTCGTCAACATGCAGGCTCGTGTATCGATGGATCTCTTTCCATATTCACCCCTCACTTTTTCTTCAGAACTCACACTTTTAAGGAACTTGGATGTTATTTGTGTAGTTTTAGACATGGTTTCTATAAGCTATCAGTACAGTTAATTCAGTCGGGGCGGGAAAGACACACAAGCAGATGATCAAGCACATATTTTCAGCAACAAAGTTTTGGGAAAGCAAAGTTGGAAAAGACAGTCTGTAAACTTTAATCGAAGCTTAAGTATTGATGTTACAACAAGCTTTCACTTTCTTTTCCAAATAAGTTTCATTGTTGTTTCTTGCCCTTTTAGATTTTCCGTTGAAGTTGACATATACATGAGTACAGTATTATTGTCAGTGATATAAATGGCGGACAAAACTGAGAAAAATAAACTCTGGTTGTTTGAAACCAGATTTTTTTTTCTAGAAATATGTGACCTTGTCTGTCAGTAAATGTGTCTCCCCTCACTTCTTCCAAAAATGCTTTTCTTCAAAGCTCAGAACTTAAATCTACAGCTGCTGTCATGGCCCATGTGTAGCACCTCTGCCTTGACAACAGCTGAGAGTGCCCTGATGGCGGACTGATCCAGCCACAAAAGGCCTCAGTATCTGCCAAAGATAAGAAGCAGAGAGAACTAACACGCTCTCCCATGACTTCAGCTGAGGTGTGTGGGGGAGAGAGGGAGGAGGCAGCGGCTCCATGACTCTGTGTGTGTGTGTGTGTGTGTGCGCAAGTGCACTGTGGGCTGGGGTGGGGCTGCTGGGGGAAGCTAGCATGGACAGGGAGGGAGGGAGTGGAGGGGTTGAAGGCAGGGCAGGGCGGGGTCTCCAGAGCTTCCCAGGGAGAGCCCTGAGCCGCGGTTCATTCAGCTCCTGAGATAGTGTAAACAGACAGTGATTGAATGGTGATGAGAAAGGTGCCGGGGCGGGCAGGCCAGCACGGAGAGAGGCGGCCCCGCATGAAAATTGTGCCCCCGTCAAGGCTTTGTTTTGGTTGGTGCTTCAAGCGCATAAGCAAACAGCTCTCCTCATTGGTTCCATTACTGTTACACCCCTTGTGGTCAAGCACATTTGCTTCTCTTTCTCTACTACAGTGATAAAATGTGTGTGACCTACTTAGCATGCATAGATTGCTGCATTCTGTGCTGCTTTGCACACGTTTATGAGACCAACCCTCGTTAGAGTAAAGAGCAGCAAAGATTTTCACTACACGTGCTCTGATATTAAAATGCAGGTTGTTGTTAGCTCACGATGCAGTTACATTTGTTGGGTTAGACACATGGAGAACAGATAGATGTGAAAACATTAATTTATTGCCAATGTCTATTAGATTTAAGTATCTATTTACGGAATTATAACATGCAGTTATCTGTCTTCTTGACTATTAATCGGCACGAAACAGTAACATTTAAACACTTTTCATTGACTTTGGACCTCTTCAGAAAAGAAAATTAATTTCACTGTGCAGGAAGAGTCCTGCAACACTGAACAGATGGATAAGAGAACTGTCAGTTTGTCTCGGTCTGGAGGAACTGACAGCTAATACCAAAGGGAAACTGATTTATTTATTTTTGTCAGTAGTCACATTGATGTAAATGTTAAGTCAGTGTGTGTATGTTAACTTTCATGCTGCTAAAACCGAAATGAACAGCAAGAATAAAAGAGTTTAAGCGGTGCAGGGTTTCCAGAACTTGATGTAGGTCTATTTTAAATCTGCACACTGTGCTCATTCATTAAATCAGCTCAAGTGGACCCTTCAGGCCAGGGTAAGGAGGAAGTCAGTCTTGTGGGATAATCTGTGATTTATTTAGAAGGGAAAAAATACACACAATGAAAGGATAAGTCATAACTGGTGCAATGTACAACACAACTAACAAAGCCTGTCTTAGTCAGGGAGTGGGAGGGGATCAGGTCTTACAGGAATAGTGATTGTTTCAGACACTAGGTTGGAAACTGGTATTGGGTCTTCCTTTGCCCTACACAACCTGCTGCACTGGCTTCACTCTTTAACAAGTCCAGCTTGAAGAGAGAAAAAAAAAAAAAAAACGCTAAAGTTGTCAGTCTTGTTGTGCAGCGTTTAAATGCAGCCAAGCATTAAGAGGCGTAATCACGGAGACATGAGTGTGTTTATGGTCTGCAGGAAATCCTGTAATGTTAAAGCGGCACAGACAAAGGTGTTCCATTTCACTTACAGAAGATTTTTCCTGCTTGCCTGAAATAAATTTTGCCCTTTGGTTTGAACGTTTCCCAACAGGATGGAGTAGCAGCAACTATTGTGTTCAGGCAAAGCTGAAATCACCAGTTTAAGATCCTCCTCCTCCTCCGCTCTGGTTTCCCCAGACCATTTCTTTGTATCTAAACTTCAATTTGCCACTTAGATTCTCAGTATGTAAAGTTTAAAGTGAGCGCTGCATGTGATGGTGACTGATTTGAACTCCTTTCTGTCTCTTCCAGCTCTGAACCAGCAGAGGATCACCCAGAGTGCTCCAGTAAAGCAGGGAGGACAGATGCCTCCCAGCACCCATGGCGGAGTCATGGGAGGCAACAATCAGATGAGACTGCAGCAGATGGAGAAGGAAAGGCTGCGACTGAAGCAACAGGAGTTGCTGCGGCAGAGACCACAGGTCAGGAATCAAGAGTTGGATTATTTCAAAGAAATATTCAGAGGCCTTTTGGGAAGTATTCTGGCCTCATGGATGACCAGCTAACCTGTCGGGTCAAGTGTGTGTCCATCAGCGTAGTTGCAAGACACTGTAATGCTCACTGCTCACAGGTTGGATGAGTCAGTGTTCATGTGAACAGTGGTGGATCTTGAGCCTCTTTGATCGGTCTTTATTGTCGCACCGCCCTGCAGTGAAGTCCAATGACTCACATGTGGTCACTTTATCACTTCCTAACGGTGATGTGTCACCGTGCCGCCCACACAGGGTGGTGCAGCCCCAATCCAGCAGTTTACTCAAGGCTGTGTCATAACACAAGACACTGAACTTTATGATTATGAATGAGGGTGCTGGTGGCTTTGTTTACCATGCCATTCGCATGAGTTGTTTAAAGTTCACGGTGTAGGAAGTGACCCGAGTGTGTACATACTCCAGGCTTCGGAGAGGGAAAATAAAAGATGACACTCTGGTTTCCGTAATGTGGTAAAGGATTAAGAGAAATCTGGTTAGCACAGACTTCTGCTGGAGAATCCTGATTTCTTATCCAAGTTAAAGCCTTAAAATGGTTTCTAACTTGTTTTTTAATGTCTTTGTGGCATGACAAGGTTATTACAGTGCGTGTTTTTCCTTCTTCCTGTCTGATTTCTCCTGATCTAATCTGTACAAGTGGCGATACGGAATTCATCCATTGTGCAAGTAAAAAAACAAGTGATAAAAAATGACATATGAACCACTCAGTTGTCCAAACTTTAATTGCAGCCCAGACATGATTACATTTAAAAGACTACATTCCAGTAAACCCAGAATTCTTGTCACTGTTCCGATACATCATCTTTGGAACACAGAGGCCATACCGTGTTTACAAATGTAGTGGGACGTGATCATACTAGGAAACTGTGCAGTCACGCAGGATATGTGAATGTGTACCGAGTTCAACTTTGGGGCAATACTTGCCACACCCAAAATGCATTTCACATGGCAAGAAGTATGATGAAGAACAGGCAGCAATGTATGCAACTTGGTGGCAGTGGCCGAGTGCAGATGCTGCTCAGTCATGCACAAAAAGCCAGTAAACCCATAAAGGTTGTTTACAGTACACAGCCCTAATAATCCTTCTTAATCAAAACCCGATTGTTTACAAGTGTGCATGGGATTCTGGCATAAATGTCGAAACGCCATCAAGTTCTGCTGCCAAAACATCTGAAATAAAACCAGAAAGAAGGAAAAAACTTATTAGTTTGTATTCATCTTTTTGCCTGAGAACATTGTGTCCATTTCTCCTAAACCGCAGGCAATAAAAGCTTCTAGCAACCACTTTTGGTGTCAAGCAGCAATTTTAAATCCTTACTTTAAAAAAAAAAAAAAAAAAAAAAGTCACATCGCATTGGCTCCCTCCCCGTTGTCGTCTATGGCCCTTTAAACGTTTAATGAGATCTTGAAACTGTGACATCGGTCAGGTCATTTCACCTTCGTGTTCAAGGACGTCTGAGGGAAGGAAGTGAAGCCTGACTTCACATCCTCTGCCTTATCTGATACAGCATGTGTAGAAAACAATTGTCTCCAACTGTGGTTGTCGGCCCCTCGTGTAACCTGACACTGTGTATGGGGAGCAGTCGGTGTGTGTGAGGGCTTGATTTAACATTTTATGCCGAGGCAGCAGAGCAGCAGGGTATAAGGCGGTTCTGACATGTTTTCGTGAAGCTGTAGCTGTGTATAATTAGCCTCTGAGGTTAGGGGTGGGGTTGATTGTGTTGCTCATGGGTTTTGTGCTTTATTGTCCGCAGGAGCTCGCGCTGAGGAATCAGCTGCCAACCACTATGGATCAAGATGGCAGCACGAACCCTGTGTCCTCCCCCATGGCCCAAGATGCCCGGACCATGACTGCCAACAGTTCTGACCCATTCCTCAACAGGTTGGTTTCACACAGAAACCAGGTGTGTCCTCTGTGGAAGAAATGTTCCCCATGTACAGCGCAGTTACAGCCGAGGTGCACTGATTGACGTCACTTGGCGATGGCTCCCGTTGTGGTTCAGCCCGTCAGACTTAATGTATCCTGTCTGATCTGTGAGCTCTGCTGCGAGCTCCCTGAGTTACACAAGCAGTAAAAAACAGAAGGACAGTCTCTCAGCTTAACCTTCTTCACATGGTAATGACTCACTCGAACCAGCAGAAAATAACTGCACAATGATGACCTCTGGTGTACAACTGCTGCAGTAAAACGGCAACCAGAACCTGAATGGTGGCGTGAGAAACTATAAAAACCAAATTCAAAGTGGAAGTAACAGCTTTTTCCACAGCTTTTGTAGTGAAGGCACAAAACCCACTGGGGTGGGGTGGAGTAAACAGCTGTGAGCAGGAGGGGACAGGAGTTTCTTCTTACTTCCTGTGAATGCTCCTTCACGGCATTCTGGGAAATCACTCCTAGGACAGTTTCAGCTCCAGTTCTTCTGCGAGCGGACCAAAGTGAGAAAAAGAGCTGAATAGCAAGCAGGCCATGAGAACATGTGGCCTAGTCAGTAGACAGGCCAACCTAATCTCCCGCCCTCCCCCCGTTGCCTCCGCTCCCCTGCTCTCACAATGGCCTCATTCATCCTGTCTCTGCCATACTCTGCCTACATATTTTTCCCTCTGCTAATTAGTATAGGCTTGTCAAATGTCTTCTCTCTGCTGCCCCATTTACCGTTGCTCTTTTTCTTATATTGCGCAGTAGAGTGCGAAAGAGTGAAGTTCAAGCTTCGTCTGCGCTCACTGCGGATTAGTCACCCCAGTCGTGATAACAGAAATCGCCGTCGAAAATCGTGGATGCGTACAGAAAGATCATGTGTCCTCTTTCTGCAGTTAATTAGATTCATGTAGTTCAGTGTCAAAGTGAAGGTCGTTAAGGTCAGCCAAAAACTGCAGAGACAAAAAGCTTTGTCGTTTATTTCGGTTCGATGGAAATCATCGTGTTGAGTACTGATTGTGCAGGAATTCTAACTCATATTTCTTTACTTTGGTATTTGCAGCGGGACCTACCACTCCAGGGATGAGAGCACAGACAGCGGATTGAGTATGAGCAGCTACAGCGTCCCTCGCACTCCAGATGACTTCCTCAACAGTGTGGACGAGATGGACACAGGTGAGTGTCACTCGGCCGGTCGGTATTGATGGCCTTTACTAAAACACGTGAATGTGGATCAGTTACCTGAATGCACCAAGCTGACTGGCTCTTTGCTTAGTCAATGTTTTTTTCCCTGTTCATTAGGGGACCCTCTGCCACCCTCCATGGTGACACAGCCCAGCCGTTTCCCTGACTACCTTGACGCCATCCCGGGAACAGATGTGGACCTGGGCACCCTAGAGGGCGAGAGCATGGCGGTGGAGGGTGAGGAGCTGATGCCCAGCCTGCAGGAGGCCCTGAGCTCTGACATCCTCAACGACATGGAGTCTGTGCTGGCAGCTACCAAGATCGACAAGGAGAGCTTCCTCACATGGTTATAGAAGATCAGAGCTTGGCGCTCCTTACTCCTCCTCCTCCTTCTTCACCTCCTCCTCCTCCACTCTGAACTGCTGCCTGCTCTAATCTGTGAAGGATTCATAGATGCTTTTTACAAGACATTTCAGCGAGCGTCTCTGGACTTTTATCTCTGTCTCGGGCATGTAAGGCCAACCTCTTTTGAGGCAGTATTGTTCTGTTCTTTTCACTGGTGTGTTATCTCTTTATTTTGTCTGTGTCTTCAAGGCTGGCCCATGAACAGACAATTACGCAAGGGTCCCTAAATCTTTCACAGGTCTGTCAGTGAATCTAAGGCGTCTTTAACCTAGAGCAGGGGGTGGGGGGAGTCTCTCCTTCCCCTGGTCTCCCCTCATAGCTGAGCTGGACGGGTGCATGTTGCTCTCTCCTGCAAGGACGGCCACCATCACTTATCGCCTGGAGTTTCTGGTGCCTCTTTTATTTTTTATTTTTTTTTCTTCTTCTTCTCTTGCAGTATAGTGTGAATCAGTACTACTTAACTGTATTTGGGACTGTTGCATCTAGCTTAAGTAGCTTTATATTTGGCATTGCAAGTTTTTATTATTTTTGTTGTTTTCAAATGAGCCTGAGAAACCAAAAATGATGTATTTGAAGCAGAAAGAACAATACTGATTTGGAGTAAAGGTAATGTGAGGCCCAGTTTTGACATGCTGGCTTTTGGGGGTGGGTGGGGGGGTGGGGGTGGGTTGGAGCTTGGGGACCGACTACATTGCTGCTTGGCTGTGCCAGCATGTCTAAGTTAAACCCTTTGATAGATCAAGTGCCTTCAGCTGTATATTTTTTTTTTTTTGAGACGCCAGCAACACGAACAATTACTTTCCAATTATTAACAATAAGCATTAGGCTGCATCCATTTACAATCAGCCACACTTTCCTTTATCCAATGGTCAATAATCAATTGTATTTTTGTTTTATAAACACATTATAAAGGGGATTTAGGGATTTCTGTTTTGTTTTTAAACCCTATCTTCTTTGTATCCCAGTCTTATCCAAACTTAATTCATGATTCATTCTTTGTTTTATCATCTTTTTTAGTATTCTTTTATTTTTAGGTTACTACACATGTATGATAGCTTAGATCAAATGGCATTTTGCTTGTTTTTAACTTCTTTAATTATAGATGAATTAATACTTTTTTTAACAGGGTTGACTGTTATCACACACACACAGAGATGAAGTCTGCCAAGACAAAGATTGATGGATTTTTCTTAAAAAAAACATTTAGTGGATTTTCTTCTCATCTCTGATTTTTCTATATACATTTTAGTATTTTTTTTTATTATTTGTCGATCACATGCAGCTTTTACTATCCTTCTTAAACATTAACCAAAAAAGGCGGATCTCTTGGCTCGACAGAAGTTCGAACTCTTCGATCAGTTGAACGTCGCGACGACATACAGCATGCGAGAGGAAGTGCAGCCGAAGCCCTCTGCCTGACGCTGAGCTGTGTGTCCGAGTGAAAGGTTGAGAACGAGTGTTCGCAGGTTTAAAGAGTCGCGTGGGGGGGCAGTGTGGAAGGCCAGGGTTTGACTGATGGCGGCGGTGCGTGACGTGAATTGTTGAGCTTTTTTTTTGTGTGTGTGAAATAATCAAGAAACAATCAGCCAGGAATTGTCGTAGCGGATTCCAAAGATGTTTTTGTAAAGACGCTAACACTTTCTTTTGCTTCCTCTCCCCCCCATCAGGAACAGTTTGATAAGAAAATCAGCCTGTGTGTGAACACGTTGTATAAGCTAATGAGAAAATCGTGTAGGTTTTTAGTGCTGAGGGACGCATCAGAACAAGTCTAGCCGAGAGATTCTTTTATTTTTTAGACGAGATGGTTGGTTTGTTTTTTTTTTGAGTGACTAACTGAGATTTAAGGATGAGGTTTCAGAACAGAGAAGCAAGTGACTAAAAGCGCTCCCGTGTTTACATTCGCTCTCAGAAAGTGCGACAGCCACATTTGAGACAACACGCCAACAAATTCTCTCCTGATCACATTGTTGTGATGTTTACAGCATGACTGCACCTGCATTACTGCAGTAACCTCTGAATAATTAGCCTGTCGCTCATGCCCTCGGCTGAGGACGTACAGGAAGTCACCCTGATTCTGTTGCCAAGCGATACCTAATTGGTAGCATTAACCTGATGGAACAATATTGTTTGTATTTTTTTTTTTTTTTTTTTTTTTTTTAGATCAGAGAATGCGAACAATTTTTTTTAATTCTGTGTGAAAAAAACTTGTTTTTAGTTCTGATTTTATTGATCATTAAATCAAGTGTTGGATTTAAGACGGATAAACAGTGTTGGTGAGAACAATGCAACTAAAATTGAGTGGTACACTACAGTGCTTGTATTGCACGGCTACAGAGTTTTCATTTTGATGCAATGACGCGTTTTTGTCACACAAACCTGATTCTTATGCTTACTTAGTGTGTAACTGTCAGAGCATATTAGCTGTTGACTGTCATTGTAGCAGTAGAACTAATCACACAAGTTAAAGAATTTTGTATTTAGAGGTTTCTAAATGCACATGAAATGGATTTATATTCAGTAATGATCTGTTCTTTTTTTTTGATAGATATGTGCATGTGTTTTAGAACAGTAAATTCTGTTACATTATATCTTGCTTCATATGATACTTTGAAATTGGCCTGAAAATAAAGTATATACTTTGTGGTAATATTTGCCTCATGTGGTGATGGATTTTAAAACTTCATGTCTAAAGTATATACATTTTTATCCGTACCCTATCCCTAAATTAGGATGAAGAGTTGGCCCGGCCAAATGTGAGTACACATACAATAAATCTGACTTCAGTTTTAAGTTTCTCTTAATGTATTCACATACAGAGCAATTTGCAGGAAAACAGAAATGACATCCAACAAAAAAAAAAAAAAAAAAAAAGGACAACAAAGCAGAACAGATGAGTTGACACGTAACAAAAGTACACACAAGTACGTGATATAATATAATAATATAAAAATGTGTACATATAAATTTATGGATAAAAAGCAACAAACGTTATGAAACATTTTTAACAAATTCACGTTAACCCTAAAAACTTGATTTGTGTCAACTCCGTCAGACACACTAAAAGTATATAGTTTTATAATTATAATAGCCCAACAAGAATCTTAAGTTCTGATGTATGCTGTAGTAGTGTTTAGTTACTCTGATATGCAATAAAATCTAATACATAAACTAAAGGCTTAATTTCACAGTTATGAACACACACAGATTTCTAAAAATTTGCATTTTCAAACTTTATCTTCAAATTTGCCACTAAAGAAAAAAAATCCTTGACCGAATAAGACACAAGAGGATGTAGATCTGATGATCCTTTTTTACTTAAGCAACAAAAACTGAAGAAAGAATTAGTTTTTCCCCCAAAAATTACAAAAACATACATCTGACAGTGCTGATGAAGATCTGACGGTGTTGACTGGGAAACTGACGGAGTTGACAAAATTGTATTTGCATTTCTGATTAATGAACAAATGCTTTTTTAAACAGATAGAAGGGACAATAGATTAAGAAATAACAACTCTTTGTCTTATTTCTCTTGAATACCTTTTTCGTGTTTTACTTCTTTCCTTTATTTCCCTTTCCTGTCTGCGAGACTCTCTGGCATTGTATTCTATCTGGAGGCGTGTCTGCCTCCTGCACTGCACCTTTGCTGGACCTTTTCTGTGCCTCCCTCCAATACTTTCTCCTATTCCTCTGTGCCCTGTCTCCCATCTTGTCTATCTGTATTACTTTTTGTCTTGAACTCTCCTCTTCCACTTCTGTCTTTCCTCCACTTGCATGGCATATTTCTTCTCTGGGTCAATGTTTCTCTTCTCTTTTGTTGCTACTCTATATCTCCTCCTTTGCTCTTCAACTGATAATTTCTCTCTAGCCATGCTTTCCTTTAATACAAAAGTCATGAAAAATTTACTTGAATATTACTATGGCATGAGATGTCCATTTACTTAACATGATTGAATGATTGATTGATTGATTGATGTTAAATCTTAAAGGTGCAGCGTGTATTCCTACAACCAGATGATGACAACCAAACACTACACACTAGCTTGTGCAGACAAAATCAATGTCCAGTGACTGCTGAACACCAACTGACTAACATGCACTTTAGTTACTTCAGTACAGGCACTGATTTCTGCTCATGTCATTATCCACCTGCTGTTCATTTGCACTGTTTACCTCACCTACTTGCACTATACTTCCACCCTGCACATACTTCCACCTCACTTTTGGACTACCTCCAGAACCATATTTATTTTACTTATTTTATTTTGTTTTACCTTATTCTATTTTATTTTATTTTATTCTACTATTATATGTTACTCGTTATGTTCTGTGTATGCACCAATCACCAAGACAAATTCCTAGTAATGTGAAACCTCTTCACTTACAATGGCAATAAAGACAAATCTGATTCTGATTGTGAAGTAGTGGGAGATAACACACAGCCATTACATTAACGTGCAGATAAAACCCTAAAATAACATTCTATTCCTTTCCTATGTTCGAAAATGGTATAATGTTAGCACATTAAGCCGTCATTGGTGGATTTGTCAACTCCGTCAGCTTACATGTCAACTCCGTTAACGAAATTGCTTGTTTTTTCACTCCACAGAAGCAAAACAAAAACACTGCAGCTAGCTAGCTAGTTTTTTGGCTATTGCTAGCTGTCTCCATAATCTCAATAAAATACTTTCATTGAATCCACTATGGTTTAATAAAAAGTATTATAACGGAGAGATGGTGTTGACATGCTCCAACTGTGACCATAGGAAAATTGACATTGTTCATCTAAAATATCAAAAAATGTCAAACATACCAGAGTATGTGTTGTATTGATGCATTCACCACAGCCAGGAGAATGAAAAGGGTCCTCAGGGGTATAGCTGACCATGCTATTGCCCGATGGGCAAATTTCTGTGGAAAATATTTTTAGATGTTCATGGCATGCGTTATTTTATACATTTATAACCCTTATCTTTGATTTGATAGAAATGTTTTCACAGTTGTACAGGTTTTTGGGGGGCTGGTGAATATTGTGACCTCTTGCTGAGGACAAGAGAAATAACTTGGGCCGTCTAATCACTGGTCATACATTTAAACAAATATCCCCCCAAAAATTAATTATCTATGCTAAAACATTACATCAGTATTCACAATTCCTTTAGATTTAACTTTGTGACTATGTCAATCGTTATTAATTTCTTCATTTTTGATATAAATAAGACTTGTCTATGTGGGACATGTTTTGTCCCGAATCTCAAGAATCATTGACCACTTAAGCGTTTAGACAAATACAAATAATGAAAAGGAATACATACTGAATAAATAAATATCGAATGGGAAATAATAGCTCGATCTGCGATCCAGTATGTTGAACCGGCTGCGACCAGCACTGCCATGGGAAAGTCAGGAATATTCATTTATTTTGAAAGTATTAATCGGAAGTGCTTCTCTATTAGAAATGTTTTACTGGATCATTCATTGTTATGTTAGTATTGTTAACACTCGGGACTTATACTACTCAATCGAGTATCCATGTTACTACTGCCTCTCCAGCGTAGTTGAAAAAAAACTGCTGAAAAGTGGTATTAGTTACTGAAAAGCAGCAAGCACCATATTTTGGAATCAAGAGTTTACACTGCCATCCTGTGGTTCAGGAGAAGAACTGCGATATTCAACTGCATACATGCTAGCATACTTACACTTCCGGTAAGGTATTTCAAAATAAAGTGACCAAACTGAGGCAATCCGAAATCGAACTGAGAATTTAAGGAGTTAATTTTTTGTTATTAGTGCTGTTCTCGTCTATGCTCTTTCATATGATGAAGAACCTAAATTAATTTCTGTAGATGTATCGTATTTATGTTTGTCAGAACGCAAGAAAGGGAAAACAAACGTTGAATGGCAGATGTAATCAGCCAAAAGCACTGTCGGATAACTTCTAATTCTTCTAATAATTTGATTGAGCCTCCATTTCGTTTTGTTTAGTCACTCATTTTAACATCATAACAGGCTAACTATCCAAGGATCCGGACAGGCAAGGTTAAACATCGTATATGTTTGTTTTTCTCATTAATCTTTTTTTTTTCTTTCTTTTTTTTTAAACATATCAGACATAAGCTAATGTAGAGCCAAATACAAGCTGTCTATATTCTAACCAGCTCACCTCAAACGTTAACTAGTGGGGGTGCTGACAATAATAGATCAATTACTACAATTCACAAAGATAAAAAAGGCCTCCTCCATTATTAATTGCTATTGTATGAACCATCACACTGTTTGCACTACATCATTACACTGTTTGCACTATTTTACTTCTTGTAAATACTTTATTCTTCATTTTTATTACTATTATTTGTTATTTGTATTTTGTATGGTGCACATTCTGATTAACCTTGAAATGAAGATGATCTCTTTCACTGTCACCACTGCTTCAAAAACCAACGTACGACTAGTATAATTAATTCTAGTTTCCTATTAGTAATTAATTAGCTTCACCAACTTACATTAGTAAATAAAAAAGTGCATATGACCTCTAGTGGCAAAAACAGACATATTAATTCAATTCAATTTCAATTCAGTTTATTTATATAGCGCCAATTCACAACAAAAGTTATCTCATGACACTTTCCAATTACAGCAGGTTTAGACCAAACTCTTTAATTAAATTGTAATACATTTCCCCTTGAGGAGGCACTTGGCGACAGGGGCGAGGAAAAACTGCCTTTTAGCATCGTAATACTTCCGGTTTGTGCATTTACAATAAATCTTAAGACAGGGGATACACTTACGCACTACGGCAACAAGAGGGCAGTGTTTGCTATTAGTGACAATATTTTTCACTCGTGTATTAAACAGATCGCAGACATTATTTTATTCGTTGTGTTTACTTGCGTTAGGTTATGCTCTCTGTGTTGGTTCCGCTTAACAAAAACTCTGAAATGCTACACGTACTCAAGAAAACTACTGCACAACCATGAAGGCAGACATGATAGCAGGCGATAGAGCTTACCTGGCTCACAGGTTGTGCTGGAAGGACAATCACGCGTGGATATACTTCAGCGCTCTTTGGCTCTGCACTGTATTTAAAGACACGCAAGATTTAGGCCACAGAGCTTCCTCTGAAACTCCAGCAAACTGAAGGAAGGGACACGATGTAGCAGCTATTTTGATATTCCTGTTAGCCCCAATGCAAAACATCTCGGGATTGTATTTTGTCGTCACACGTGGACTAAAGATGGAGAGCATGAGAAGCATTTGGGGACCCTGGGACAAAATCTTACCAAATGGTTTCATGGTCCAAGGATTTGTGTCACTTTGGGGATCCTTGATGAGAAAAAGTTTGGGAACCCGTAAACATTTCTCTCTGACCGAACTTTGTCTCCAGAGCAGCTTGTTTGTGTGTACCTTAACATGCTGATGTCCTCTAATCTGAGAGAAAACATAATATGTGCATTAAATAAAGTACAGCAACAGGATTCATCGGTGCAATATTGTGATGTTTCACCGCGCTGCCTTTGTGACGTTAGAACTCAAACACATCAGCTAGTGATGAATTATGGTGTCAAACATACAACCCCAAAATAATGTGACATACCACATCATCCTACCTTGAACGTAACTGTTGAGTTTTATGTCTGGATTTTGAAGATTTTGCAAATAAAGTATAAGCTATAAATAACAGGCTTTATTTCTTTTTAGAAATTAGTTCTGTCTTTGCTTTAGATTATAAACCAAAGCATCTATTGAAGAAGATACAAGAACACTTTTTATCTATTCATTTATTCAAATAAGTTTTATTTATTACATGTATTATAATGTATCCTTACTATCCCAATAATTATTAAATATAACATGAAAAAAAACTAAAGGTTACATTATCTTAAACTGCATCGAAAACTACCACAGATGAAAAAGCTTGAACAATAGGTAAGAAAACATCTGTTGTGGCAAGATTCTGTGTGTGTATGGCAGCAGAACTTGTTAAGGTAAATACCACATCATGCAAAATAGTGGATGCAAGATTTAGAAACTTAACTTGGAAAACCAAGATGAAAGCAACACAGCGATGTTTTCTTTTCACAGTGTGAATTTGGTATTGTATCCTATATGACAGCACTACAGCATGAGTGTTATGACAAAGAGACCACAAAAACAGGGACTGCAAAGAAAAGCAGTTTCTTGGCCAATATACCAGGAATAAAATATGCTGAGTACTAAGGACAGAACACAAATTCCTTTCACAGTAACTACAATACAAAACATTTCAGTATACTTAGATAACAAATAATATGAGTTTACAAAATTCCATTTTAACATTATTTAAAAAATGTCACCAATCTCATCTTACATCCATAACCTCTGTAATTTGAGCTGTGGGTCAGGTTTTAGCTATCAGAGACCCAAATTCATGAGTGACTGCCCAGAATCTCATCCAAATTTATATCTTTCATCCAATCATCGTTCCCAGAGCCAGACTTGAGCAGAGAGTCTATGAAGTCTGAGTCTGTGTTGATCCCTGGAACTGTGTTGTCTCCCTCGGGCAGGAAGTCAAAGGTCAGACGGTTGGCCCGGTTATTGTGGTAGCTGCTCGTGCTAGGACTGGGCTCTGCAAAGTTGCCTGCTGGTACCCTCTGTTCAGGAGAGGCCTGATTCAGGTTGCCCACTGCTGATGGAGATCCCATCATTGGCTGGCTTGGTCTTGGGCCCGCATCTCTTATCGAAGGGAGCATCCCGATGTCAGGTGCTACCTGGTTGGGAGGACCAATGTGTCTTTGTTGGTACAAGTGGTTTGGCATGTCCAGCTGTGCACCCTGAGACTGTAATGGGTTGGGTAGCCGCCTAACACTGAGTCCAGTTGTCACTTGCTTGTTGGCCGAGCTCCAGCCCATGCTGGCGTTTCTCATCAGGCCTCCGAGGCCCTGTCCTGGTACCCCCGAGGAATGCAGGTCAGGCGCCGTTCTTGGGTGTTGTACACCTGCTACATTATTCATACCAAATGAATTCCCATGCGGGTTTGGCCCCAGGAACCTAGCCTTACTTTGATTGAGTCCAATTCGATTGTGATTGTTATGCTGCTGGAACTGGCTGATACAAGGACTCTGATGACAGTCAGTTCCGATACCAAATCTGCGGTCTGAAGGCGAAGGACTCATCTTTGAACCAGGTCTACTCGGGAGGTGACAAGACATGGACTGTAAGTCACTGTCAGGGCCATTGCTGGAACACTGGGAGGGGGTCTGATCTAAAGAGATACCCAGAAAAACTGATCACAATTATGGTCTCTCATCAACACTTGAAGCATTTCTGACTCAGAATCAGAAATGTACAATACCTGTGAAGATGTTTCCTTGCTGAACTCCCACCACGCTTCTCGACTGCTTGTAATCAGGTGGTGGCCTTGTGAGATGACGGCTGAACTGATCATGTGCATTGTCTTTATCCTGAAAAGGAAAGGCATAATTGTGAATACTGATCACATGAACAATCAATACCAAATTCTCACAAAGTCTCTACTGCTTATTAATTGGTGAGAGCTCTGTGGTGTAAGATGTCGCTTACTGAATTGTTAATGGTGTGCTGTTGTTGATTGAGCTGTCTCTGCATGGCTTGAGTTTTGGCTTGGCCTTTCTGCTGGTTGTTGGGTGCTGAGGGCCGTGGTTGCGACTGAGCTGACATGACCCCTAAGCTTCCATTGGTGGGCATCCTTGGACCAGTATGAACACCCTTAGAAGAAGAAGCAGAAGCATGTGATGGTTTTACATTAGTGGTGGTCATTTTTAAAAATTGAAATACACAGAAACACATATTTTTGCCTCTTCTCTGTCAAGTACCTGAAGACTGGAGCCAACGCCAAACCAAAACACTGCAATAATAAAGCTTGTCCACTAGGGGGCAAGAGTTTACAAGATATCACAGATCTGTTTCAAATATGCTGTTAAACCTCCAGAATGTGGTCAAGGCTACTCCCTCTGCAGATGAAAAAGGGAGACTTGGAGGGAGGCTTTTTTTGGAAGGGGGAGTGTGAGCCCTCCTCAAGGCCTGCTTCTCCCTTGATAATTGTGTCTAAAGAGAGTGGAAAGAATCCCTGAGACAGCAGGAAATGTGTGCCAATGGGGAGTTAAGCGCTAGCACCATGACTACCTCCATTTAATAAGCACTCCTTTACTGATCACTGTGTTGTGTTTGGCAAAGAGGCATTTCCATCCGCTAGAAACCCACTTGGCTCCTGACACTATCACACTGATTAATATGTTGTAGTCGGCACACCCAGATGAAACTGAGGTATCTAAACTGTTTGAAGTCTAGCCGTGAATGTGTGCTTTTGCAGAGGAGCTTTCACCATCAGGGCTGTTTGAGATGTTATATGTCCTTGTAATGCATATTTTGTTTAGCTTTTTTTGGGCAGCTCTGTGGACCATCCGAGCGCTCCAACTAAAACCTGTCTTTCTTGTGGACACAAGGACACACTCCCACTGTGTTCAAGCTTCAACCAAGTGCATGCATTTGTCATGAAAGAGGTTAATGTGCACCAAATCCAAGTCAACATGTGGTGTGTATACAATGTCAGTCATTATATTGACTTTAAATGTTTCCCAGGGCGAAATGGATTACAAATCCAACAGTGCGTTTAACAGAAGCCATTACTTAGAGAACAGATTCTTCGCAGAGGATGGATCTCTGCAGGGTGGTGACTCTGTGGTCCCCCAGGAGAAAAACAGAAAAAAAGAGGGAAGTATGTGTATGATCGTGTGTGTGTGTGTGTGTGTGTGTGTGTGTGTGTGAATGATAATGAACAGGGCTGAAATTTGGAGAACTAACGAAACAGGATCAGAGAATTGGGGGTGAAACTCATCAGGAGTCACCAGCCATTTCACAAGCTAATATTCACCGTCTCTGCCTCAGTTCAACCCACACAGCAAACCAAGCATGGCAATGAGGTTACACAGGGACTGAAACATCAAAACAGTGGTTTCTCCTGTTACTCTTGAAAGCATAGTCATTGGCTTTGATTCACTGTATCCTGTATCTAGACAGTGAGAAACTGTGACCATCACAGATATTTTGCCCGCTGGGGTACACCGGAGAGCTCTTGTTCCATCTCTGTTGTAAGAAAAACCCAGTGAGGAGTATTTTAGCATGTACAAGTGAGTAATCCTCTCTGTCACCCTGATGTGTCATAAAGCTGTTTTCCATGTTTTTTCCCCTTCTCGTTCTTCACAAGCTTGTTGCAAATGAATACCACATGTGGCTAAGGCCTCAGAGAAGGAGCAGAGTGATTTAGTCTCCCATCCTACAGCAGTGCAGGCAGCTGACAGCGATCCAGGCCCAGCCTTGCCGGCTCTCACACTGCACTTCCTCCAGTCTGGACTCATGACGCTGTCCCTTGGGAGCGCCTCGGCATCTGGACTTGGCTGCAGCTCCCTTTCCCAGGAAACAAGCACTCCCTTCACAGCCCTGCTGCAGTGACCTGGTAGGCTCAACCCCTGTGGCCTCGCTCGTATCCTAACTGAAGAATGTGGTACCAAAGGATCATCAACAAAAGCTGTGGAGTCTGCAGAACTCAAGGTACAAGTTGAAGTGTGGTAAATAAATGAAAATCTGTAGCTGAAGCTAATCACGGGGAGGATAAAACACTATGACATGTGTCACAATACAGGGGTTACGATTCAGTATATTGTGACATATCGCCAAACTGTAGGCAAGACAATATGTTGTTTCACGGGTTTTTAGTGATGAGTGATTTCTTCTTCCCTTCTTAGGTGTCACTGTTAAGTTGGAGTGTTAAAGTCAAAAACTGCCATCTAGTGGTCAGGCGTTTAAACACGACACAAAATGAACCAATGGCACAAGTCTTTGTATTTAAAATATTAATTAAAAATAGTTACAGTAGTTTTGTATGTTATCACCATATCAGTATATAAAAATCAGTATATTCCTTCGCCCTCATGCTGAGCAGAAGGTGGAGTAACTCTCCATAAGCTGTTGAATGGAAATCTGTGCCGTAAATCTGTTAATGTTTGGGGAGCCTTTCAGACTAGCAGGTCCCGATACCATGAAGAAAAACACCCCTTTTAAGCTGAAAACATCACTGTAGCCACTAAGCTAAAAGCGTCCCCGAAAGTCCCCAGCGTTTCTAGCTCTTTGGGAGAATGCAGCACCGCTGTTTTGTTGTAAAGCTCCAGAAATTTCTTATTCACTACAAAACTTCACGCGGCTTTCCATCAGCATGAGGGTGAACACATAATGACTGAATTTTCATTTTTGGGTGAACTGTTGCCCCTTCATGAATGGCATTTACTACCCGAGGATTTGACTCTCCATGATGGCATAAATGAGGAATCAATTTGTAAGTAAGAAAAGATCTGAAATCATTTTTTACTACACCAAGATTGTCTTTCTTTTGCTATTTCCACTGTCATGGAACCCAGCAAACTCTTTTCTGTTTCTATTCTTTGTTCTTTGTGTCTGTTTTCTCTTTTTAACTTAAATACTCAACACAGCTACACTGCTGACATGACCAGCAGCAACATTACATTTTGTCTTAATATATAAATAGCATTGCCAACAACCAGAGTAACTTCCTCCTGAGGTTTCATAATGCATCAGTGTCCTCTACTGTACTCGCTGCCAGATGATGTATTCACACTTAAAGCAAACAACCTCATGGATAGACATTTACACGCTGGTGGAAATGAATTTTGACTGACTGACTTCTGACTTTTTAAACTGTAAGAAGCTTCATACAAGCAGCAAAGCTGACATCTCTGGCTGTTTTAAAAAAAAAAAGGTTCAGCTTCACTTGGTGGGAGTGAAGCCCACTGCTAGTTGCTAATGTTACACAGGGGATCAGGGCACTCTTTCCTTTATTTCTCTGGCATTACTAATTCAATTCACTGTGAGACTCCACTCTTTCTCCTCCTCTCTGTGAGCTGTCCCTTCCTCGTTAGCTGGACTTTTAACCCTGTCCATGCTGACTGCAAGAGACAGGAGGTGCCTCTTTATGTCTTCTCCACAATTCCTATCATATCCCGAACTTCACGTCTGCATATTTCATTTGTTGAAATAAACTGTACGATAAAACATAACCCTCTGGAGAAAGTTTTCCCACAAAATCTTGACCCCTAATGAGCTCGAGCCATGTCCTCGGCATCTTAAAGAGCAGAGGTGACTGAGCTTTTACTTTCAGTAACTCTAAAAACGTTCTTTTTTTTTTCTTTTTTAAATAATTTATAAAAATCCATTTAGGGCTTTTCCATTATTTGATATCTTCTTCTAAGTCTCCTCCTTTTCATTCCCACAGCTGTAATTTTTTAATCATATACCACTGTTATTGCTTACAATTTATGGTTTAAATGTGCTACATAAATTGCATTACTGATTATCACAGTTAACACACCATACTCCCTGTGTTGCTAATGTTTTAAAGTTAAAGTGACATATTTTGTCATTGGAGGGAACTCACTCCAACGAAATTTGTTCTCTGCATTTAACCCACCCAAGTGACGTGCACACACACACAGCAAACCCGGGGCAGTGGGCGACCGCGTGCAGCGCCCGGGGAGCAGTGGGGGTTAGGTACCTTGCTCAAGGGTACCTCAGCCATGGACACCGGGACGGGGAATCGAACCAGCGATCCACCGGTTACGGGTCCGACACCCTAACCGCTGATCCACGACTGCCCCCACTGTTCATTCTGAGAGAAGCATTACTTTTATTTCGGATAACAATCTGAATGAATATATTGTGTGTATAGAAAATATCTGCCAATTGTTTGAAGCCCTGAAAACTGTTAGCTTTTTTCAATTCTTAACCAATTTTAAAGATTTTTTCAAATCCTGCCTCGTACATTCGCAGAAGTCGGTCTGTGACCAGTATCAGGTTTTCAGTTTGTGATGACAAACACATTTTAAAAGAGACCTTGACAAAGTTGTCAGTCCACCAATGAACATGCGTAGCCACAAGTTCTGTTTAGACTGTAAACAGCTCCGTTGTATAGTGGTAGAACTGGCTGTTTCACCCATGTGTGGTGACGTATTTGTCATCCTACATTGTTTATTTCCATGTGTGTATAACTTTACCCCCCTCCACTCCCCTCTCTCCTCCCACCCTCTCCCAGTCGCTCAAGCACTTCCCTTGATCTGTAGAGGTTATGAGAGCTCTCTTGTGTGGCTCGCATTATCATTTCACACAAAGACAGCTACAGATACTGTTAGCGCAAAAATGAAAGAGGGGACGGTCTAAATCTCCCCAATCATAACAAATCAGTGATTCAACCTCCGGCACCAGGCTAAGTAGATTACTGTCATTTTCCACCACTTGTCCCTTGTAGCTAACAACCTCCAATTAGCAAATCCCGCTGTGCATATCTGTGCCCTGACGGGGAGCCACCATGACAAGTAGAGAAATTAGAAGTCCTGCATGTTAATCTACCATGCTCTGGCAATCTGTGTCATCGTCAAAACACTTTCAGGGGAAATACATATTCAAGGGAGCCACAACAGCAAAGGCATAGACAGCAGTTAGAACAATGACAATAAAGTCCCAAAACAAACAGCAACGCGCTGTTGCTAGTTCAGACAGCAGGTTGGCTGCTGCGAGCAAACCGAGGAAACTGACTGATGAGAAAGACTACAGACAGAGAGAGTTTGGCTGCTGTGTACCGTGTTATCCTTAGCAGAAAATCGCTATTATTTTCTTTATATATGGAGTGTAATAAAACACACGCACACATCAGACATTCAACGTTTGCTGAAAACTAAATAAAATCATGCAAAAAATAAAATATTTGGGCGACTCAGTGTTGCACTTTCAGCTCCTAACTCTATAGGTTAAACTGTTTGTAATCAGTTAAAGTTGCACATCTCAATCACAGCACTATATGGTGTTGTTGCAGCGTGAAACCCTTGTCTCTCCAGTGTCATTAAGGTGACTCATTCATTTCGTAACACATCACATACATGATGGTAGATGGCAGGCAGTTGTAGTTTGTTTGTTTTTTTGTGATTTTAATGTTTTCAGCATAACTGGATCTGTGCTACTTTTCTGACCTTGTAAAACAGAAAAGCCTTCGAAGGCCCTTCGGATATGCTTAAACCTGCTTTGTTATCAAGCTAAACATAAACAAAAAGCTTAACAACATTTTGTTCTAATTCCTGAAACTTTGGAGTTACAAGATTTTCACCAAACAGCAATTCTGTATGAAGGAAAGTTTTGGTCCTTACCTGCCGCTGTTGTGACAGTTTAAATGGCAGCCCTGCGGGAACACACTTGGGTTGCAGACAGAGAGACCCCGACGTGGAGATTTGTTGGTTCTGGAAGTGGAGAGCTGACTGTGGTTGATTCTGGCCGGTGGATGGTGACTGTTGCTGCTGCTGGGCTGAAGTCTTGTTCACTGAGCTTGCCATGATAGGCATCGGCTGACTGGCAGAATGAGGTGCTTTGGGGCTGAAGTGCAGTGTTGGCTTGGTGCTGAGAACCTTCATGTCCAAATGGCTGGAGCCATTCTGACCATTTGACTTGAAGAGGCAGTTGTGGATACCTTTACTCTGAGAGCCGATCCGTTGCTGGCTAAGCGGGGCAGGACTGGAGACTTTGTCCTGGGGGAAGGCGCTGGTGGAGGAGTGGGTACTCATGACAGGAGCCCAGCTGGTCAATCCTGCAGGTGGTGTTGGATGGTGGTGATGGAGCAGAGAGCCCGGCTGCTGCTGGTTTGCTGCCATCTGCTTCAGCTGCTCTGCGTGAGATATTTCTGGCCAGCAGGGCATGGCTCTGGGCTGCCCTGCCTGGGTGTTAGCTTTCTGCGACGTGGTGGTAGAAGAGGTGCTGGTCAGTGTGAAAGAAGGTCCTGCTGATGCTGGTCGAAGCTGAGGTGAGCCACCATGAACCTGGCCAAAATCTGGGGATTGCTCCATCTTAATCGGCCTCTCCATTGGGGAACACAGGCTGGCAGCAGCTCCTGCTGAGCTTGGCCTCCCCAGATCCAAACCAAATGTATCATCCTGCTTCAGCATCTTCTCAAACTCCAGGTCATTCAGTGTTGGAACTGTCTTTGTCAGCTCATCAAAAAGATCCTGCAGCTCTGGGTCAATCTGACCACCACCTTCATCTTTGTAGTCAAAGATCATCTCTGTGCTTGGCTGGCCACAGGACTGGACCTCAGAGGGCTCTTTTTTCATTTCTTTTAGGGTCATGTTGAAAATGTCGGACCCCACTCCGTGTGGCAGCATGTAATTCTTCCTCTGCATGTCCATGGTTGAGGGCCCTTGCAGAGAATGAGACTGGGTGAGGTTATGGTTGCAGGGCCCGTGGCCCAGACCACCAGTGTCCACACGGACCCGCTTAAAGTCTGATCCAGGGAATCCACAGGAGAGCCCATTCTGCTTTGGTACGTGTCCGGGTGCATGTCCCTCGATCTTCCTTCGTAAAGATCCTTGAAGCTGCAAAACACACCAGAATGGAATTAAAGAAACACTTAAAAATAGAAAGAAAAAACTTCAACTGACTTCGCCTCACCTTCATTTCATTAACTTGCTACTTACCAGTTCAGTCTTTTTCATAAAATACCTCCAATGTAATTGAAATGAACTTTAACAGAAGACTAACCATTAAGAAAACATTTTCAAGACTGACAATTTCAAGACTGTAACTGTACCACTTGATTCAAAAATCTTGTGAGCCATTTTAATTCACTGTGACATGGGAAGGGTGCATTAAATTCCACATCCAGCTCAAAGTATCACCATGTAAATTAATCCAATTTCACAATTTGCTCCAAGGCCCGTGGATGCTGTACACTTGACCAACTCATGCCGATTACTTTTATTAATAGACAGTGTTTTCATTTAGAATAACATTTGATTCTACAGCAGTGATGACATCTCAAATGCTTTATTTTGACATGAAGCACCCAGTCAAATCATTTTGGAATATCAAGCAGATATAAAAAAGCTTTTATGTATGGTTTTATTTAAACACGCTGCCGCATCCTTTAGAAAAATGTTTTGATATAAAGTAGATTGTGCGCCGTGGATGGGCTGAGCAACTAGCTATGAATCTGATACAGTTGACAGACCGCAGAGAGAAGAATGGGGTCTTTGTTTCCCTCATTTGCATACATTATATTTTCTTCCATTGTGCTTCGTTAGATAGCAGAGTTTCTCCTTTGTGGTTGAGATTCTGCTTAACATGCTGCTGCAGATATCTGACTTCTTTTTGTTTTCATTGTCTTCACTGAAGGTAATAAGCACATAGTCACGCCTCACAACTCTAACTACTCAGTAACACTCCTTAAAATTGAAGCGTTATAAAACCCTATCAGATTTGCTGTTGTTTAATTATATTTTCAGGAACAGATATTC
Organism: Scatophagus argus; assembly: GCF_020382885.2. Lineage (NCBI taxonomy): Eukaryota > Metazoa > Chordata > Actinopteri > Scatophagidae > Scatophagus > Scatophagus argus. The sequence continues at coordinate 22,657,285 of NC_058497.1, read as the reverse complement.
TCATGGCCACACAATAATGCAGTTTCTTCCTTCGCATGTGCCATTGCGTCATTAACAACACTTCAATGAGACAGAATTTGTTTATCCAGAGGCCATCTCATGCACACTGCTGTATAACACATAAAAATGAGCGATGATGTGGCCATCTTTTATTGTGGTGCCTGCATGGAAACAAAATGGATCTGACTGTACACCAACCTGAACACAAGAGAGAAGTATCAGTGTGTTGCATATTTCACTGTGGGAACAAATTTGAGTCATTTCCACCTGCTGGCACACATTAGATTAAGATGATTCATAGCCTGAGGGCTTGGACTGAATCCTGCAGTTCACTACATTTCTACTCTGTCTGTATTACTTCTGCTAATGCTCTTAACAATTGCTCAGAGATACATCCTCACATTTTAATCAAGGCACAAATATCTCAGTGACTCACCAACACTCCTTTATTGAAGTGTGTGTGTGTGTGTGTGTGTGTGTGTGCATTTTGAGCACACTGAATGACTGTGGATGGATGACGATGAGTACGGTGGTGGTGTTGTTGTGCTGAGAGGGACGCTGAAATGATCAGCTCTATTCATACCAGCGGCTTTGCATTTGGCTAGAATGTGTTGTGTTTAACATGAGTGCAGACCATTTTGACATGTGACTAACATCAGAGTCCAACAATATGCTGTTATATTGCAGAGCCCCATTTCAGAACTCTTGTTGATGGCGCATTTACAGACCCCCTGCCATCTGAAAATTAAAAAACATCACTATGTGTATTGCTAACAGCAAATCCAACACAGTGGACAAACAATAATCAGATGCATTCATGTTGTGAAAAGCATCTTGTTAATTTGGTTATGTCTTGCATTAAAATGTACTGTTTGTTAAATGTTTGACATGCGATTCAAATCTCGTTGAATGCATCAAAAGTGATTTTTCAAAAATATTTCCTTTTGATTTTTAGTACTCAAATACTGAAATTAAGGGATTTAAATGGAGCGCAAGATATTGTTATTAAACTAGTAATAGTTTTACATGAATTCTTAATTAACTTTTACTGTAAAATGCTCAATATTTGTTCTTAATACATCAAAATGATTGATATTAGCTTGGTTAATGCTTGTAAAAGAAACTGGGAACTACTGTTGAATATACTTTGCCACAAAAGCAAACCTCAACAGAAAAGGTCTTGAAAGAGACTACAGAAAAAGCCAGAGAAAGATGTCAGATGATGTAATGACTGGCTGGCCGGATGATGCCAAGTTAACACAGAGAATCACAGAGACACATACAACTTTAAATGCTCTTCCCTAAGTTCATCTACACTACGTCTCATTCACAAGTTCCCTTTCGCCATCTTCATTGAAATGCAGACTATTAAACGCTGTGCCTCTCCGCAGACTACTGGACATCTGTTTTTCTCCAAGTGCAGATGAAAACAGGCCTTCTAGTGTGTGCAGCTCATGCACACTTTCTCTCGTTCCACAGGGCTCGTTCTGGAGAAGACAGACAGGAGTACTCCTCATGGCTCAAAGCACTGTCTGAGAAAACACATCATGAATAATGGAAAGGAAAGTGGATGTGTTGCAAAAAGCCACCGTGAGACAGGGTTGCCTCAATGCCTCTGTGCCATTTAAAAATGGACTGAAGACGAGAGCAAATTCAAAGCTAAACCTTTTCGAGACTTTGTGCGATGAGGACTTTGTCAAGGTTAGGTCACTGACAAGTGTCCTTCCTGGAAACCACTTAGATTGGGGTAAAACTGAAACTAATATTCAAGCTCAAACACTACATTTTTTTTCTCTTAAATTTCCAACAAATAAAGGACCGTCCTGTTCACTCTGTGCTCAGTATTCAGAAGCAGTGGCCTCCTGGCTGGCCTGAAATCCTCATGACAGATCTCTAAGTGATCTGAAAATAGATTTTTTGATTAACATTTAATGAGCTTGGAAGCTCTGAATCACTTTGAAAGTGACTCCTGCTGCATGAGAGGCTCAAACGTATGCATTTCATACTGTTCATCTTAGAGGAGAAGGCATAGCTGCTTACATTCATTCTCAGTGTTGGCAAAACGTATTTCACCCACTGTCAAGGTCCAGGGTTAGTGCTGACCAGAACGTTCATTTAAGGATTTTAATAATGCAAAACAACAAAAGAATTTATTTGGCTTGAAGTTGGAAAATATCTCATCTAAACTTCTCACAGCTACAACAAACAGAAAAGAACACAATAACCTCTGTGTTTTCAAGATTTTAACAAGGTGTAACATTTTGTGGCATCTGTGCTTTTGTTTTATTACTTCTGGACAGAAGAGAATCAAGAATGGATTTCATTTTTAAACATAACCTCTTGGATGCTGCTTATTGAAGCCCTTTGACTGCGGCAGTGAGGAACCTGACCTTGGCCCTGTCAACAGAAGCTATCTATTCGTGGGAGCTGGAGGGCTGGTAGCTCATGTGTCAAGCTGAGCAGTGTGGTGATGCTGAGCACTGTGGATGGGGGCTCCGGGTGAGCCATCACAGGGACGCAACACCAGGCCTCCTGGTACCATCTGTCAGACCAGTGGCACAGCCCTCAGAGCCATGCATGCTTGAAGGATATCAGTTTGAGGGAGCGTTCGAAAGTTTTATGTCTCCCTTTCGAGTACGAGAGAACGACTCAACAAAGGATCGAGCTCGTCAGTCTTTAATCTATTCACCAGAGCCCTGAAACATGTTGCAATCTGCTCCTGCGAGAGTTAGAAACCTTCCTCTCGGCATCTGACATGGAAAAAACAGTCCCAAAATAAAGGAATAAATATGACTGTTGTGTTCCTAGGGAGACATAATATTTATGTGGTTGTGCAGGTTGCATACTGTTGCAAGAGGGGATTTCAGCTCGTTTATTGCCAGATAAGAAACAAGAGCCTTAAGACCAGTGCCAATGATCAGCTGTCACACAAAATTCAGCTTTCTGCTTGCAGAATCCTGAGAAAGTGAAGAGGGCTCAGTTTAATTATAGGGTTTCTATTAGCCGTCTAAAGCTGTAAGCCATGATACTACATCCAGAGAAATTAAATAGATCATCCTGGAGAACTTAAAAAAATTAATTAGCGAAAACAAGTTAAGGAAGCTCAGACTGAGGATGTGTTTACGTTCTTAAGGAAATTTATACTTTCAGTCACATCAGGTCATGAGGGCTGGCAGATTCTGTTTTGTCTTTCCTGTAAACTGTCTTTTTTTAAATCCTTGTTTGGTATCAAATGATGGCTTGTTTTAGGACATTTCAGGTAACAGCAAGGTGTGTACATGCTGAGAAAGAAATGTTACAGGATAAACATGATTTGATGAAATTTGAATGGAATTCTTCAGTACTTTGGCGTCAAGCGTCACATGGATTTAATCTAAAGACAAGATTTGCATAGCGTTAAAAATGAAGAAAATTATTTAACTTTGAGGGGTGCAGAAACAAGCAATTAGAACTGAACTCATACCTGAAAACGTGTCACACCAGTGTATATGGCGTGTTGTTATGACAGTCCAACAGGAAATACTGAACTTGGTATCTACTGAAGCAAGATTTAAATGACTAATGAAAAACAAAGCAAAGAAGCATTAAACAGATTTTTTTTTTTAATTAGTGACTAACAAAGTGATGACATCAGTAGCCCTGATCCTCTTCACATATATTCCATTATAAAATCTTTTTATTTCTCACTTGGAATATAATTCACCATATTCTCTCAACAAAAGGAACATATTTAATCTGTGTCTTCAGGGCATGTGCCATAAGGATGCACAGGGATGTGAGCATAGGTTCATGGTGTGCTTCCCTAATCAGGCTGGCACGTGTTGGGACAAAGCAGCACACTGCAGAGGTGGGCTACTTTTGGCTCATCAGCACTTTGCATCCCCACACTTCCTGACACAGTTGTATTAGATTGAGGCTGCCCTCCAGAGAGCAGGCAGGGGAGAAGGATGAGCAGCAACAGCAACAGCAGCAGCAGCAGGAAAAGAAAAAAAAAACAGAGAGGCAGCTTTGTGGCAGCCTCTGGGAAATGTGGAGAGATGATAAGAGCTCCTTTGAAGAGAAATCATCCATTATGTTTACTGAAGGCAGATTTTTTTTAACAGTTAATGCAGCTCAGCTCCAACATTCCACGGAGAAACTCGCTATTTTAATAAAAGGCAGCTTGCACACAAAAAATCCTGTTGGAGACACTTCTTATTCAAATATCAGCTCTCCAAATCCACAGATTAAAAGGCAGCATTCCAATCGATCCTTGCTTTGGTATTCCCTTTGTTCAGAATCAAGCTCATGAGTTTAATGTGATATCAGCGAGGCTAAAGGAGGCATGAGGAAGCAGTTCCGAAAATATGACTGGACCCCAGAAGAAAATAGCCTGTGTGGGGTCACTTATAAAAAGTAACAAGCAATGCTGGTGTCCCTGCATTCGCCAGTCACTGCACACTCATATAATAACGAGTCCTGACCTCAGTGGACAAAGTAAACAAGTTATGTATTCCATCTCTTTTAATTATCTAAAATACAAATCATTCTTCACCTGGTCAGGGAGTTTAAACGGCCTATTGTGCATAATATTCGTCGAATATATACTCCTGTCAGGTACGATGACAGACAGTTCAAGAGCTCTGGTTCCCTGCCATTGGATTCCCAGGATGGAAGGACAGCAGTGAAGTGATCCTGGGAACAAATAAGGAATGTGTGAGAGTGTTTGGGAGGGAGGAAGGCACACTTTGTCAAGGCATCACCGCAACACCAGCTAGGCCCCGCCACTGCAGACATACCATAGGTCACCAACATTGCAGTGACAAGCCGTCACATCACATCACCCATGGCCATGTGGCTCACAGAGCTCCTGACACTGCTGTCGCCTCTCATCTACATGTCATTCTCAACCGCAGAGACATTTACTGAGGAGGACCGAGGGCTTCCCGGATCCAGGAGCAATCCCATGCACAATGTATCGCTGTAGCTTACAGAGTAAGAGGGATCCCTTCAAAATTGATTTAAACTGGGAAATTCTAGGATGTGCTCAAATTAACTGCTCATAATACACTGAGTAAACTGGAAAATCATTTTCAGGTTTGACATCCTCAACTCACACATAATTTTTCCTGTTTAAGACAACTGCCACTTTTATCCTCACTTAGTCATTGTAAAAGGCAGATGGACAGGAAGACATCCCACCGTTTAACAAGCCCAGAGCAGATAGCCATACAGCTCTTGCCTGCCAACTGCATATAGGCTAAGCTGCTATTGTAGCGCAAAGGGTTTAATTTAGTGGTAACACAGACTTAAATTCTCATTGGTCCAACACTCTATGTGCTGGAAACACCCTCTATCAGTTCTTGTTATTCCAATCCACATCTGAAGCGCTGCATGCTTTGCACAAAAAAAATGAAAGGACATGATGCATCTACCATGATGACATGTTCTTTAAATTCGTATATGTGCACTGTGTCTCCGTTTAAATGTGAGAGGCAGGAGGTACCAAGCAATTTTCCAACTGGGAAACTGTCTGAGGGTGTGGGAAGGTTAACATAAATCATAACTTTAAAGAACTCTTAACAGCAAAGGCTTCAGAAGAAGAAATGATCAGTCCTCAAAGACACCAGAGGTCACTGTGAGCATGAAAAAAAGGACAGAAAAATCCAGTTAGTTAACAATCCTAGATGTTAGGATATATTACATAAGGGAAGGTAAACGAGGATAATAAGGAAATCTTAGTCTTCAGGCAGCCTGGAGCTGACACTGGTAAACATACCGGGTTTCAAAGATCTTTTTAGTCTATCACGTTACATAAAAATGCAGTGCAGAGGTGAAATTAACATGTGAAAATGACACCACACGAGACACCAGCAGTAGACAATCTGATGATCAACAGGTTTAAAGCTCTGATAGACAGTTTGTATCCTTAAAAGGCTATTGCCATACTAAGACAAGTACCTGTTTCCCAGCAAGCGCCAAACACAAGGCCTGCCTCCGGTCATGCCACAGGAAAAGGCCCATAAGCAGGGAACAAGTTCCCTTCCTGTTTTCAAAGACGATTCCTATGGCATGCAAAGCCGTTTCCTGCTCGCTGGGCTCATTTCACCATCTGAAACATCTGGCTGCTCTTCAGCATGCAGCTGCAGAATGGTGAGAGCCAACAGTGCCACTGCTGAGTTGAGCAACACAGTCCTCAGCCATTCCAGTCATATCTCTGGCCACTAGAAAGAAAACCATCATCTGGCTTCTCCAGCCAACGTGAGGCGTCAGACACCAGGATCTGCAGTAACTATTGATGGGATAATTTTGAATTGTAGCATATTTGGTAGCATATTTGAGCTGTCTGTGTCCTGTTGCTCAGCTGGATTAGGAGTATCCTTCGTGTTCCCTTTCAAGCACAATGACTGCTGTCCCAATTCCGGAAACAATATTCGTAAATATCTGATGTGATTGCAGCAAAGTGCTCTTTAGCAGCACTGCTGTGGCGACTTCCCAGTGAAACAAGGATCCATTTTATATCCCGTGGGAAACCTGGGCTGAGTGGTTAATGCTGTGCTAATGCTGCTTCACTCAGTCAGGTCTTGATAAGCCTCATGCTTTTAGAGAAGGGAAACACATTTAGTGTTTTAAACCGCTTCAATGGAGAAAAATCCACTAGTTGAAAAGGGTATACTTGTTGAGTTTTGTCATCTCTCTCTCAGCTTTCACTTAAATTACACATATGCATTAGGACAGATGAGCAAGTCACACTAATCTGCACTCATGTTCTGAAACAATCTTCTGCTAGTTCGGTTTGAAAAGGGACTGCTCCAGCTAGAAAGTAAGAAGAAAAAATAAATGAGTGGGAAGCTTTGTTTGACTCCCACTCCTATCAGTTCTGACATTCCAAATAAGGTCTGTGTAGACTGGCGCTGGCAGAGACGGACACAGAAAACACTGCAGAGCTCTCACAGACTCCAACCGAGGAAAAAGTGTGTGCGGTGGGGGAGCATTGCAGGATCATGGTGCAGAAAATATGTGGCCTCTAAAAATTTATCATCAGCCTGACATTTCCCAGAGGGACAAAAACTAACATCACATGATACCGATGTATCTTAGTATTAGTTAGATACCATAATCCATGAAAAACAAACAACTCCGTTCAATTCACAACCGTTTGCCTTTATAAAGGACAGCTTGGTCTAAAAAACAATTGGTTTTTACACGACTGAGACTGAAAGAAAAGTGTTTGGATCAAGCTTGACTGCTAGAAACAAGTGAGACCCTTGGGAATCATCATGTAGAGCAGTAAATTAACGGCTTTACCTGATAACTGTACACTCCTGGCTCCACATGTTGGTATGAAGTAACTGTCTGATTTGAAAGGACAAACCAGGAAATTATGAAACAGACTGTCAGTTAACTGCATATGTTAAATTCATTTTTACAAACCCGAGCAAATCTCTGGTCATTGCATAAGAAAACCCAAAATGGACAAATGGAGTGAAACAATGAACAAAGAGAGCGCATACTTTTCGCTGTTTGAGGGTTTTTATCTCTCTCTTCTACCAAAAAAAATAATAGCTTTATATTAACACTGAGTCAAATTATAATAATATGAAAGGACTTGCCATTAGCAGCACACCGACAGAGAATAATCACCCAGCTCGGCCGCTCCACACAGCTTTTGAGCTTCTTCCATGTCATTATTTTTGTTACAGCATATTAACTGTTTGGTTCTGTCTCAGCTCTCTCATAAACTCTGGCTGTTTTCAACAAATAAACTAGCTATGATAAACCCACTCCATGTTCGATACACTGCCAAACATCAGACAGACAAAGTTAGAGACTAGTTTGTGAAGAGTGTGCAACATTTAAAAGCTTAAGAGCCACATGTATTTTTTCCTAGGAGGTGGAGACCAAAACATTGATACAAAGGGACTTAAATTTGCCAGGTAGCCAGAAACACAAAACTTGATGTTTTGGTTCGTCACTTCATGAGCACAGAGAGATGCCATCCAAACAGTAAGACGATATTTCATCAATGTAGGGCACAACAAGGGCAGCTTTCACGCCACGACTAACACGTGTGCTCTCTTGCATATGCACAATAAAAAAAGACATGTCATTCCAAGGGTCGCCTAAGTCACCAAAGAGCCTTTCAGGTACCGAGCTCGACAGTGTCTGAGCACGTGGTGGCTGTCACAGTGGCAGGGAGAGTTCAAGGTTGCAGCAGAGCCCATGTCGCTGAGCAAGTTTGTGCACGCAGGCAGCTCTTATGTGTGTGTCTAAGTGGGCCTTGTGAACCAGCGTTTTACGTTTCTTTTGTTTTTTACATGTAGCAGCTAGTAAGAGAGAATCACACTGCACCCTCAGGTAATCTTTCCAGGTCAAAAAAAAAAAAAAAAACAACAAAATTAAACAATTTTCCCATGATGTGATTACTGACATTCATACAAAGAAAACACTGAGCAGCCACTGTGATTTCAAACTGATGAAAAGGGTTTGTGCTGATCAAGATTATCTTGGAAATTAATATCTCCAAAGCACCTCTTTCATACTAGAACAGCCCTTGGCACTTACAGGCAGGTCCCCTGTACCTGTAGTCGTATCTGGTCACGTAAAGATCTACTGCTCTTGACGATGAACATTTTGTCAGTGGTTTTTAAGACCGTGTCCAAGTACCAACGGCTCTGCCAAACACACAGCCTCAGACTTTTCTAAATCATGTACACCTAATTAAAAACACCAAATTAAAATTAAAAGGATATCTACTCTGGAAAATTCAGTTCTGCTGCTACTAGTTCTGCTGAGTTTCACTAAGGACAATTTATTAAAAACATGTAAGTGGTTTGAATACTCGGTATTATACAAATAAATGAACAGTGAAGCCTCGAAATTCGGCAAGGAAAATAACTCAACTGAAGGACTCACAACCATGTGGTTATCGTCACACCATCTGCACATAATCTGGCCATGCTCACTCCGACTGGTCTGTAGGAATGGGCTATTGAACAGCAATAACCTACTGGCCAGAACACTGCCGACAGACTGGCAGATTGCAGTTATGATACAGGTTGTAAAATAGGGTGGGAAGTGGAAAAACAAGCTAATCAATCCCTCACTTTCCATTCCATTCTACACAAGTTCCCCGTCTAGCAAAAGACTGTCACTGGAAAACAAACCTAAAGGAGTCATTCCTCATCTCCTTTGTGACACTAAGCCAAGGTAACATTATAAAACCCTATGTTTTAAAGTACAGTTCTGCTGTTGGTAGAACGTCATTCAGACAAAAAGGAACATTTACCTTTACTGCCAATATGATGACATTTGGGATATCACATTATCCATTATGCAGCTGTCACATTAAATTACACCCTGTTAGGTCAAGGTTGTGTACATGGAACTATCTGCATTTCCATCCCAGGATGTGATATTTGGCCTGTGTGGAAGAGATTATCCTGCTTGCTTGTGTGGATTTCACAGCTCAACTGGCAAAGCATCCCTTCACTGACTAGACAGCTGTTTTTTTCCCTCGCTTTGACTACTTCAGGCAAAACAGATGAGCTTAGTGATTCAAACTCAGCCAAGGCAGCATAATAGAGGAAAAAATTCCCTCTTACCAATGGAATTAATTCACTGGGAATGACAATGAGGACAAGCGCTGATAAACATAAGTGTCAGTATTTTAATCGGTCCTTTGAAAACTTGTTCTGGTATAATCTACTAACTACTGAAAAGAGCATTAGAGTAAAAATATTTGAATATCATACTCTGTTAGTTATTGGTCCATTTAAGTGACTGTTTAAGGACCACTTGTTTAAATGTATAAAAATAACAAAGGACAAACACCGTCACTGATATAAAACCCGGGCTTATCATCCAGTGGCAGGACCACACGATCACTGGCATATCTGCAGATCTGGCACAGCAGTTTGAGTCAAATCAGTGGCGCAAATATGCAAGACAGAAACTCACTGCCTCAAGGTGGTGCATGTGTTTAAACTGCAACAACGCTATTTGCCTGCAGGAGGCAACTTCAAAAATCTATTGGGAGTTGGCTGAGCCTTGCTGCTAGTTTGTTCCAGTGGCTACCAGTTCTGCAACACAAGAATCCCCTGTGGCCCAAAACTAATTTTCCCCATCGACCACCATCATAAAACAGGACTCCTTGAACTATAAACAAGGTTAATTATTATTAATCCATTCAGGGGTTTTTTTATTCAACTGATCAACTGATGTTACTGGTGATGAACAGCCAATATAATATCAGCAGTATGGAACAACAAAAAGTGTACCACAAGTGTACTGTACCACAACACACACACACACACACATACACACATATATGCCTTTGGATCGATTGTGTCTATGGTTACTGAAGCTGCAAGTAATTGCTCTTTGTGTTCACGTTAGTAGCTGGCATATGTTTTTTTCCTTTATGACATTCATGCCCAAAATGACCTGAAAAAAATGCGGACGGCTGCCACCTTAACTCGCTCAGCATTACGTCACATACAGTATTGTGTTGCTCTCATTGGTTACAAGTTTATCCAATTACATCCAGAGGCATTTTGGCCTGCACCCTTTGATAACGCTCTGTGGAAATTGAAAAAGAGCTGAGAAGCGCTGCCAGGCCATTAGAGTGAAATATTTAAAAAACAGAATCATAAAAATCAAAGAAATAATTAGATCCACTTACCTATCATATCCAGACCTCAAGCGACTTCACCGCTCTCTCACAGCACCAGCACTTATTAGTACTTGTATGAACATGTTTTCATTCTTGAAGCAAAGACTTATGTTTCAAGATGCTCTGATCTTGTTTTCACTGAAAACTAAGCTTAATCATCCAAAAGTACGTACATTCTTATTTACTCCTACAGCTTGAGGTCAAGATATTGCTAACCATTACCTCAGTATTAACAAGTACCTTTCATTGTTCGAGGACACAGAATATGTTCTTCAGTACATGATAGAAACCGTCTCTGCTCCTGATTGAGACACTGCACCCAACTACAACACCTATGCAACCTGTCAAGTGGAGGAGGACGAGAAGTTAGGAAAGATTGGGCTTCAATTAATACATCACACTTGACCATGCCTGTGTGTAGCAGAACCACAGAACACCATGCTGTTAGGTTATGGCATAAAAAGGCTGGCTTTGTTGCCGGATGTGGGAAAAACATCCAATAGACTCTAAAAAAAGCACAGGAAGGAAACTGGGGGTGGGGTGGCAGCGAGTAGCAATGGGGGTGTGGTGCTGGAGAGTGGGAGTGAGAAAGGAATGTTCTCTTCACTCTCTTTCTCCTTGTTATCATGCATACGCACACATAATAACCCCACTTTCTCACTAACAGCTATGAAAAGAATGCAGAATCACAGATTTTCTCTGTAAGCAGAAAGGAAAGAGAATGAGTCTTTACTTGCTCAATGATCATTTGCCATCACTTTAAGAGAACAAGTCAGCCCAAATAAATTTAAAAGGGTCTTATTACAGGAACCATACCCTCTGACTGTGTACTTAAAGCGCATAAGCGCGCGTCTTGTTTGCTGCATACAGTAATAATCACTGTTTGAAGATACTCTGGAAAAATGATGGAGATACACTGAATGATTAATTGAATAACGCTCAGTGGCAGGCAGCACTTGACCTAACACATTTCTCCCCTCCTTGTGTCAGATATGGTCTGATACGGCATGAGTTTGTTTTTAAGGGTCATTTCACTTGCATGCATTTAATCAGAAATGTTTTAGGGGAAACCATCCTTAGTTTAAAGGCCAACCAGTGGACTACACATATGATTTGGTTTTGCCCTCACTTTGTTACATGTTATGATATTCTAAAAGGTCACACGTCTTTTATAAAGATATTGTAGCCTGCCTTATTCAGAATTATTCCACCCTCTTAAAACCATGTAGTTATAGGATTCACATCCTTAATTGCTTTAAGACTCATTCTCATCTTTTGGAGGCAACATTCACCACCTGGCTTTACCAGATGGATTAAACATACTTTGTAGTTTTTTTAAAGAGGGGAGAAAATGGGATAAAAACTTAAGGGAGCAAAAACAACAATTTAGAAGCCTTTTCTATAATACCATGAGAGTGTGTAGAGACCTTTCAGGGAGACAAAGAAGGTGAAAATGAAAGGTTATACAGAGATGGAACGAATTCCCTCCCTCAGCTCCCCCTCTCCTTTCTTTTAAGTTTAAAAGACACTGCAATGCACTCCATTACAGACTACAAAGCCTTATTGACAACAACGCAAATACAGTGTACAAATTTCAAAAAGACAGTACTGACTGCTATTGCGTAGTATGGGTTTCAGTTGTTTATGGTTACACAATGTATGCATCTAATACTTAACACACAGTATGTAATTTTTGCTGCAAGGGGTCTCTTGTTCAAAGCGCTGAAAACAAAAGACGCAGTCTGATGATGAAGTGATGTAGTATGGGATCATGAGTTGTTGAATTCACTGCTGAACAACCACCATTGCTGATGAAAACCTGCCCCGAGTCAAGCCAGGACGACGTAAGATTTTAAAGTTTGATTCATATCACTTTAACCACTTCCTTCCTCACTCTGTGACTTTCTCCCTGAAGTTACAGCGAGAAGTGTTCAACTGAAACGATTGTTACCTTGGAAAAAAAATTGCAGTTTTACATTACTGGAAATATCTGAGACAATGACACACCACAACTTAGCAAACTATAAAATGGTCAAATAAAATGATTGTAGAAATGCAACATATCTTTAAAGTTCTGGGCCACAGTCTCCTGCAGCTGCCATAAATATTAGGCAAATTACCCAACATGGCAAGAAAAGTACTACCTGCTGCACCATTTCAGTGTGAGACTCCACTGTTTTTGCTCATTACTCTTCCTGTAATCCTTTCATGGCGGGAAAACAGACTTCTCTTAGTTGTGCAAAGAGAACAAAGTTTACATTGAAAAACGTTATGTTTGTTTCATTCTACTTCAGAATCAGCTGGTTCTGGAGTTGAATTTGATCATTTCGCCCTACCAGACTTTAGTGATACACCTTCCAATGAGGCAATGATACGACACGTGATTGCTCAACAACCAGTGGAAGTTTGCCTCATTTGAATCAGACAAACTCAAGTTGTTGGTCAATCAAAATACTGCACTGTTACTGCTATGGGCAGAGACTTCGTTCCATCATGCAAAACAGTTTAGTTTGAATTCATGTCTGCAAAAGAGCACCGTGTCTAATTGGAGCCACGGTATATTTGAAATCCAAATCATTAGAATCAAAACCGAATGATCAGATCAGTAAGTAGACAGCTTTCCAATATATCCCATAAAGACCAGAGATCCTCCCCCAGTTTCACCTTCCGTGTGTGCAGTAGATGCAACAGCAGTGTCTGTGTGCCTCTGGGCAAGGTGGAGAGAGAGCAGGCGCCGGAGCATAGCTCAGCACCGTGACACCTCACCACAGCAGAGCACTAACACAAACATTCCAGTTGCCACTTCTCAGCCTTATTGGCAGAGCTGAGGCAAGAAACAAGACCATCTATGTTCCTCCTCTAGACCCGTATCTAATGCTCAGGACTGGCTGGTCTAGCAGTCTGAAACATTTGAAACAGTATTTGACAGTTGTGGTAGTTTGTGGATATAGCCAGCGATACCCATATTTTGTAAGCAGATAATAATCGTGTTATTGTGACTGATACCGAGTTACTTTAAAGTCTGACCAGGTTCATGTCGTCAAATGATTCAGTAGTTCTCTGAGATTTCTACACTTAGACTCCATTTCATGACAACTTATTATAACAGCATGGTTAAAATATCATTCTGCTCCTCTGGGAAAAAATTACAAGCCAAAACAGTTGACCGGATGACCTACCACTTCATTTGACTTTATTATCAGCTTTATATCATGAAACCAACAGTGAACAGACCCCTAATGTTGTTAATATTGGCAATCCCTGATTGCATAGCAAAACTGATGAGTAACGCAGTTCAAAGCTGAGTTGTGATGGATGTTTTACTTTTTGCCTCTGTTTTCTCCTGCAGATAAGTTGGCTAACCTCAGAGTTCATTTAAACCTGTCCTGCCATCTGAACTCTTGCCAAGTTTGACTCCTTTTTATGTCGTCACATTCATGTTTTTTAGCAATTATTTTGATGAGAACAACATTATCAAAAGAAATGATGGAAGCAGCAGTGAAAACTATGAAAATAAGATCCACTATGTAATAAACAGAAAAAAATCTTTTAAAGTCAGCACTGAAACCCAAACTAATCACATGCTTTAAATGGGCCTGCAGCTCCATGGTGGGTAATGCAGCACTGCTATCCATGACAAGATGAAATGAAGATAAAATCCTGCCAGAGTGCTCTGTAATGATTTAGCTAGTCAGCTATCTAAAGAGAAAAATGACAATCTCTAAATCTCTGTCAAACCAAGGACACTGCTAGGATCTCTTGTTTAATGTAGGTCTCACGCCAACATTGGCATTTGGTTTGTCGTTTAACTCTGAATACTCATGTTATGTGTGTTTTGCCATTTGTCACACACTGTCACTCCTGAAACAGGTATGTCTATTGAGCACTGTCCTTCAACAGAAAAGCAAAGGAGGTTTCAAGCACTGGAGACAAAAACTGTGATAATGTATGTAATGAATTTGGTCTTAGTTCCTGACATTCCTTTCTTTAACAATGTCAACAACATCAGTTCAGACGTGAAAACACTATGTCAACTATGTTTGTGACTTTCACATTTCACATGTTTTACATGTACTACAAAATTCCCCCCTATGGACGACTGTAGCAAAGAACAAAACATTATTGCGATGCAAATGGAGTTGAACTATGACTTAGACCCCAGAGCACGGGAGCGGGAGGGAGGGAAGAGAAGAAAAAGTGAATGCTTGTGCCTCTTTTCAGCACTCTGCAACTCTGGAGCCTGGGAACTTCAGCAGCTTGGCCGGGCTCTGAGAAATATCCTGAGCTGTAATGTAAACATGTCTGAACTCTGATCTAGCATGGCCCTCCCCTCCCAGTTTAACCCGACATTCTGTGTAAGGGGTTTGCCAGTGACATCAGGAGCCCACTTTCTCATTTCCTGAGCGGGGTAATGACCCTGAGGAGAATAGGCTTTCTGAAGTCCTGCAAATAAAGCTGAACCCAATTGTTCCTCAGCAGAGGAGCAAGATGGCTGATTGGGGCTTTGAAATGTTTTGTCCAATAAATATATCTTGTTGTGAACCTATGAAGCCATGTAAGACTGTAGTAAAGACTTTCAGCAAGATGAAGACTGTCATTATGGTAACATAGTAAAACTAAAGGTGACAGCCACATCCAGTTCTCTGGTGATAATCAGACCTGTTTACAGCAGCAGCTGTGACCAATCCAGGAAACTCTGACATATCAGGTGGCTGATTGTCAGATAAGTGTGAGAACAGTTATAGATAAGCTCCTGTTTATCCAAGCATCACCCACCTGTCAGCTTTACAAGGAAAACATGGCTGTTAAGGTGAATATGAGCACTAAAAATCAACAAAAACAATCAATATTAAGTGAAGCCATCTATTTTCTAGGTATTGTTGAAACAAGGCCAAACTACCACTTCTGTTTTATCTTGCGTGCAATTTGTCCCCTAAATTCACCTTCCATGCACTGCACATAAAATGCACCTGAACATGCTTGTTCCCACAGGGTTCCAGTTACAGCACTGTGTAGCAAAGCACTTGTGGAAAGACACTCCAAGGCACTAACCTCGAATCCCCCCTCCCCACCTCCACCCCCCCACCCCCCTTTTTCCTCACACACAATCCTTCCCTCTCTTCAATTAAGTCAAGCAGGAAAAACCTGACAAACCTCAAAGAGCTCTCTCAGCAGAAGAAATCGCATCAGGCATGAACGGATACCTCTACAAGGCCCCTCTGACTATACAGCTGTACATAAACATGGTCCTTCCTTGCTAAGTGATTGCCCCAAGCTTCACATATATTTTTATGTCTAAATTCCAGATGAGGAAAAGCCATGAAAAAACATCTTTTCTCAGTCAAAGGGCTTTAATAACTACAATGGCGCACTAACGCATTAGTCATCTTAAAATTCTCCGTTGATTTCAGTGGCACAAATGATTTTTTTTTCTATCTTGAGGTCCACATAAGGCTTGAAATTCAAACAAAGTGCTGGCAACAACTGGAAACATGCTGAAAGCACAAATCAACAACAAAGGGATACAGTGGGGACCCTCTAATCCAAACCTCTTGGGAAAGGAGGTATTTCAACCCAGAGAAATGTTCACTTGGATGAACACTGAACAGTGGGGTAATTCATATTCAAAACATGAAACAAGTATCCAGGCATATTCACAAGAGTCTGCTGCAAAGTATAAATCCCCTTTCACACATGCAGCATATCCCTGAAATGCTCAGGAATATTTCTTGCGTGGGGTCGTGGATTGATGTTCAGGAAAATGCTTACTGCCAAAGTCCTACCTCAAGACCCCGTAACATTTCGGGGAAAATGCCGGTACGGCTTTGTTGTGAACGAAGGCTAAGATTGCAGTGATAAGCACATAAAGGATTAAGTCCCACTATGCTGTATGAGTTCATGTGGAGCTAGCAAATCAATCACAAGACTCAGCTGATGACATATTGGATTCCACTGTCTCTACTTCTGTCCTGTTCAGCAGCCATTTATTGTTATTTTTGATATATCGAACAACATTATCTGTCTTTCAAACTTGTTGAATGTTAAACACATCTAAAACTCTGACCAAGCGATATTTTCTTGCAGACTATTCTGTTGATTGTTTTCAGTTAATATATTAATTGTTCAGAGGTAGAAAATGTCATACTTAAAAATGGCCTTCATTTACGCAGAGACTGTATTCAAAGTATAGTCTAAATCTAACAAGATAAATTACTTACAGGAACAGCAAAATTGCACACACATCATATTACACAAATGTGTGATGATAAGCAATGCCAATCACACACACACACGACCTTTAATTAACTACTACACTGAGTATAAATCAGCAGATCGGACACAGAAAAACAACACAACCTGCCCCACCGGGGAGGAGACGCTGCAAGGTTAACGCTGATCATGTATTTTCTACAGTGTTAACATCCCGCTTGAAGGTAAAGTTGTTACCTTGCAAACTCTGCCAGAGGCTGCAAACCCCAGCAACCAGATGTCGTTGGTGGAAAGGCTTTTAAAACCGGATGAACAGTTGTTACAGTCCAACTGCTAAATTTACCCTAAAGGCCAGGCTCATACCTCATACAGCAGTGAAGCAGACCTGGCTCACCTGGACTGTTGGAGGCCTGTGTTCCTCTGAGCATGTACACACTTATATTGTATCATCCCTTGAAGACTGAGGATCAGATTGGTCTACTACATGATTTCAGCAGCACTCTTCAAAGACAGACACAGCCTTTCCATAGGACGCTGAATAAAACATGAGACATGTGAGGCAGGGTAGGTTCTGTGTGTGTGTGTGTGTGTGTGTGTGTGTGTGTGTGTGTGTGTGTGTGTGTGTGTGTGTGAGAGAGAGAGAGAGAGAGAGAGATGGATGGGAAGGTGGTGAAGTGGGAGATGGGGGTTGAGGCTGGGTGGGAAGAGGAAAATAGGACGAGGGGGTTCTTAAGACACCACTACTAGAAATACTGTAAAACAGATGATCCCTGAATGACTTTGATTTGACAGACATCCTCACTGCCCTGCTGGGTGTCTGGAAATTTCTGTCATCCCTGATTCATATGTTCTTCTTTGCCTTCTTATTGTGTGTGTGCGTGTGTTTTCTATGTGTGCTATGTGTACTTGTTTAAAAAACTCTAAATTAGCCCAGAAAAAAAAAGAAAAAAAAAGAAAGTGTGCTCATTTCAGGAGGAGAAGGCAATGCAAATCTTGCCAGGTACAGAGATGTCCCAGATTCACAGAGCACTATTTCCAACACGCTGCTGCTGCTTCTGCATGACATCACATTTGCTGAGCCTTGTCTTTTTAAGGCAAATTGTACTGGAGCCACTTTAAAAAAAAAGAATCATCCAACCAAAACATTTTTACATGAATAATATCAAGTCTTATTAGTTACAAAAGCTAAGTTCCAAGATGTCTGACTGTAGTGTAGATTTTGTTCCAGCCCCGTGGTTATCTTCCTGAAGCAGATGTTTATGGCTAAAACCTTTTCTACCTCTAAATGTCTAGAGTTTCAATGAACAATTTCCAAAGCTGTGGTAAAAAAAAAAGAAGAACAGACAATGACCCTTAGCTTTTTTGTTGTTCTCAATCCTTAACTGATAAAACTTATGTTGAGCTCATGAAAGCTTTTACTGTACATGCTCCCAACTGTCTCATAGGTCTTTTCCCAGAAAGATCCACTGGTGCACAGGAAGTGATACATGTTGTCTGGCATTAACAACATTGTTTGGAGCAGGACAGTCAGCAACAGCTTCCAGGCAGACAAGGAAAAGAGAGCCATGAAGTCACAGTAAGTAACAGAACTACAACAACTGCTCAGAACTGACAATAATAAACAGACTCTCTTGGACAACCACTTAAAATTTCATTTGTAGCAGAACGAATGTTTTGCTGAAGATCATGACTTATGCCATCGTGACACCGAATAATATTGACAGCTGCAGTATATACAACTGCAAATACAGTCTCTATAATCACTTTAGCAAACATAGTCATTAACTCAACGGGATTGAAAAATAAAGCTCCTCTGGGAAATGTCAGTCATCAGTGAACTTTGTTCTATGCCACTTAAAAATCTGCTCTCTGGGTTGGCTACCAATAGAGAATCTTGCTGAATCTTGTCAACCGCTGTCCCTCGAGGACACAACAATCACGATCACAAAATGTAGCTAAGCAGTTTAAATGCACATACACCATGTTTACTCTGAAATAGAGACATTCATTTCATGCATGATTTAGCCAGTAGATGATACAGCAGCTATTAACTAAGTCAGAATCAACATACTGTCCAAGCAAATATCCTCAATAGGCTGCAATTTCCTGGAAACTGACAAGCCACAGCATTAGCCTTGTGTTGTGATATTAACCCACCACTTCCCCAGTCCTTAAAGACAAGCCGTGCTTACGCAGCTCTACTCGGTGCTAAAAATTTATGAACTACCCTCGGATATGACTGTGGAATGTCCAGAACGTAATGTTACATGGCCCTGACAATTATGACATAAGTCAGTAAATCTAGCTGATGTGTATCAGTGTTTCTCTGAGCAAAGTTTCATGACACTTCTGTTTATGGGGACGGAGGACGGAGAAGTC
This sequence comes from Scatophagus argus, assembly GCF_020382885.2. Lineage (NCBI taxonomy): Eukaryota > Metazoa > Chordata > Actinopteri > Scatophagidae > Scatophagus > Scatophagus argus. The sequence continues at coordinate 22,638,042 of NC_058497.1, read as the reverse complement.
ATAGTATTTACCATAGTATTTACCTTGGAAACATGTTACTGCATGAATGAATCTGGAAATACTTGCCATCAAATGACTCCTAACTTTATTCACAGTCTATACTTTACACCAGTGGGTGTCATTTTGCCAGATCAATGGAGGCCCATGAATGGGGGATAAGGCATTTATACCGAACCAAAGTCTACTCATATCTAAGTTTTTCTACTATCATTACATCCATCCATCCATCCATTTTCTATACCGCTTATCCGTCAGGGTCGCGGGGGAGCTGGAGCCTATCCCAGCTGACTACGGGCGTGACTACTATGGTCGCCAGTCAATCGCAGGGCCAACACACAAAGACAGACAACCACACACTCTCACACTCACACCTAGGGGCAATGTAGAGTAGCCAATTAACCTAACGTCCGGAGTACCCGGAGAAAACCCACGCAGGCACGGGGAGAACATGCAAACTCCACATAGAAGAGCCCAGGCCGGGATTCGAACCTGGAAGGCGTATGAAGCGACAGTGCTAACCACTGCACCACCGTGCCGCCCTACTATCATAACAAACAAAAGCATATCTGAAAACATAGCAAAAACAGACTGCTCTGACATTTATTACATTCAAAATGTTGGTGTTTTAGTTACAAAAACGAACATTTAAGTAATAGAGGACATTTTAAATACATCTTCCATACCAAAAAAGGACTATGCACAAGTAGAATTGGATTGATTGTAGCGTTTAAACCATGAACACTAATCCCAAATAGAAGGAGGAGATTACCAGATGGCTTTACCACTGTATATGGAGGCCTATCTTAATGTGTTTTAATCAGAGCACTATGAGATGGTCGACTCATCTCACAGCTCCAGTCTACACAATGAGACAAGCTTAATCACATCAGGCTTACAGTGTAGTCGTGCTGTCAATAAACAGCACCCGCAGTGATTTCACTCTTCACTAGGGGACTTAAAGTAATTCAGCATTCAGTCCAGCTGACAGCCAGCTATTCCTAAAAGAAAAACTTTGGTCTTCCCATGACTACCTGGAGGTGATCTGTGGGATGAACATGGATCCCTGCTGCATGCACAGGGCTGGGTAAAGCTGTGGGCTTCACTGTGGGTGGCCCCCATAGACCTGGGCTAATTGTTTCACATCACAGCCGAGCCAGATCAGACCACCGGCAGCTCTGATTCAGGCAGTTTAACAGCCAAACAGGGTATGCCAGGAAACACTTACAGTGCACACCCCAGCCCACACTCACATTCTGCACACACTACCCTTCATCCATCATACATGGCCACAAGAGAGCACAATGAATTTCTCTTTCTCCATGCTATCTGAGTAAGCTGTCAATCCACTGCTAAGCCGGTAGCTGTAGTTACCTCAATGACAATGAACTAATATATGCATCAAACAAAAAAAACAGAAAACTTTTTGTTGGGGAAACATTAATTGTTTGACTTCCACAGCAGGACGATGAAGCTGTTAGCTGGCTGAACACTGGCCGAAAAGTGCAGTGTTTAAAGGGAGGTGATGCATTTTTAAAATACAATTCATTAATTCATGGTATATCAAAAATTGTCATTCCACACATTAGAAAGACAATGAGCAAAGTCTGCAAAAGTAAGCATAACGCAGGATTTTGTGAAGTTTTTTTCTGCTTTCCTGTCCAACTGACCCTTTTGTGGGGGTTCTGAAGTCCAACTTGGGAACATCTGATTTGTTATCAAACTCTAAACTGCAAGCAACAGCAGTTCCAAATTTGAACCTTTTGCTCAAGCTTCAGCAATTGGGTCAAAGTAAGACAAATCTTAAAAGTAGTTTGTGTGTGTTATTGGGCAACTCACAGGAGAAAGTGACAAGAAGCATAAGAGAGAGGGAGAAGGTTGACATTAAGACATTAAGTTCTAACCCGCTTTTGACAAGTGACTTTGCTTTTTCACATCAAGGACCCCCTAAACTGACACAAATTAGACAGTGGGCCCCATTTTGTCCCAAGCTCCCCCATCTGATAAGAATTTTGCTTTTTTTTTTTTTTACAAAAAGTGCATGACCATGACGTGACCAAAATAGTCATGCATTCTGTTACTGTCTTGCATATGGTTAGAATTATAATGAATAAAATATCTCTCTTTTTGCTGAGGACCTTATGGAACCCCTTGAAGGACCCCTGGGGGTCCCTGGAACCCACTTTGAGAACCACTGTTTTAGTCCACTACATGACCAGGTTGCCTCACGCTCTGGCTTTTAAAAAGAGCTGCTGCTGTGTGGTGGATACAAAGAGCCACGAGTAGGCAAACACAACAGGCAAATACATCAGCATACAGATCACTTTCTCCATGAGCGCATGCCGCTCTAGGCCTGTAGTTCCCTGATCTGTCACTAGAACAAGATTGGGAAATAACAAAATCCTCCCGGTGCACACGGGACTGTTAATCACCAGGCATCCATCGCCTACTGCTTTTTCAAGGCCTGTTTGACTTAAAGTAAACATGTGCAGGAAATGTATTCAGTGGCTCTAAACATTTATATGGGGGCCTTGTGCTTCAAACAGTTTCATGGCCAGCACATCTTTCAAGAAGGTGCTTAGTGAACCATTTGTTAAAAGCATGATAATAGGGCATGACAATGCATGGCATGCTACGTGCAGCGAGGCTGCGTCGCTGTTTGTCAAGGCTTTAGTCTGTGTACTCACTATCTGTATCACTGATAGACAATGTGAGATGGTTGCTGGATCCTAATCTGGTGAAACAATGTCTGTACATTGTAATACTAGTTTTTGTAAGCTCTACTCTGACCTATTTCTGTGCTGAATGCATTTACTGACAGGTATGAAGGGCAAGACTGAGAAAGTGGTGGTGAAAAAACAGTATCTAAAAAAATAAACATTGAAAAGCTTTTGGTAAGTTCATGCAAGCATTATGGGAAATCATTTTCTGAGTCATTGGATAAGCAAGCTCTCATCTCTTCTTCCCCATTTCTCCAATTCCATCTAAAAGAATATCCTTTGTTAATCTGGTCTCAATGAGCACTGTTGTTAAGTGCTGCTCTCTCTGCACTGCCAGCCCGTCATAATCCATTGTGTTGCTTGCCCCTCACTTGGTGTACATTTCCATCGCAAATTCCAATGTGAACAGTCAATAACATGCACAGATGTGGCCATTGAAAAGGCCTCGCTTTTTAATTCAGAAGAATGTAGTATGGTGAACTATGACTGCACCCCAGGAAATATTTGAAACACAAGCTGGATTCTCTTCATAGCCAGAAATTATTCAAGAAATACATATTTTTAAGATGTTGAATGCAAGTGTTATTCTACACTTTACCCAGTTTGAATATATTTAAGAAATCTCTGCAGCGTTAATACTGGATAGACACAGTATAAGTGCATTAAGAGGAGGATTTATGCAGTGGCTGCTGTTCTGCTTCATCCAATCATCATAAGTTGTGAAAAACATATTAACCTCAGGGTTGATAAAAACATGTGCACCAGGACTTCATTTCCTCCTCACCATTTTGCTGCACTCATCAGTTTTATGTAGAACACGCTACTCCGGAGTCAACATCAGTAAAAATAAAACAGTACATGATAATGATGTTCCCTGACCTCTTTCAGACAGTCAATATAATCCATGATGTTGTTGTGTCTTGCCTCTTGTCATGTTCCACAGCCATATCGCGCCTTGTATAAGCACCATAAATGATGGAGAATCTACTCTTCTTGGACATGCAAGTCTTGAGGAAGGCATAAGCTAATTGCAAGACATGTAACAGAGGCTATCCTGTGCCCAAATCCAGTGAATTAATGAGCTGACAGAACAATCATCTCTGCCCTTTTATGGCTTTACTGGAAAAAAAAAATATTACATTGTTTATTTTTCCATCCAGCATCTCAAGCAAATCTAGAGCAGGAACATCTGCAAACTTTCACCCTGTTGATATTATATTGAAATGCAGCTTGGAAAATAATTCACAGCCTAGATGCTGAACTCCCTCATGCCCAATGAAAGCAAACAATATAAATCTCACATCTCACTGGCTTTGCCCTTAACAGATGCCATACAGGAAGTCAGTCCTATCAGCACTAGCAGGCACACAGCCTGCCTTGCTGTGTTGCACAATTACAAGTAAGTTTCCTTGTGTTGTGTTCTTTGCAAGGCTTTGTTGTTGAGAGAGAACATGCAAACCATACAGTCCTTTCTCAATATCCTTCATTGTGCAGATATGCAAAATTTAGAAAACGAGCCTCGGAACTCCTCAAGATAGGGTCATACTGTCGTTACTAAATACAGGATCCCTCAGAAACAAACAGACAGGTAGCATCCTCTGGAGAATTTGTTAATTCTTGTGACACATAAAGGAAACTGAATTATCTGTACTGTAGAATGAGATTACATATTAAATGGGTTAAACAAGCCACAGAATGCATCTGCATCCCTCTATTTGGATCAACTGCACAGTAGAGATGGTTGCTGACATGGTTTGCAGTGAATGCAAAACATCCCCATGGCCTAATGACCCCAAAACCATTTCCTCTGAATGGATTGCTTTGCAAACAAGCTTTGTGATCCTGTATCATCCCATCTACTTCAAGGACCCCTTTAATCAGCAAAATCAGGAACCTAGAGTTTATTACTCTGGTTTTAAAACATTTCCTGGCGGCTGTGGTTGGAGGTTGGACAGGGATGAACTGTTTGTTCAGAAACATGGCTTAAAACATTATCACTGAAGTAGCCTAACTACAGTTCCCATGACCAGCACATCGACATATGCTCAAAGAGTACCTAATCTTTCATGGTCTGATTGTTGTTGTGCGGGAGGTTTGTGCTGAACTCAGCCTCCGTCATCGCCATGAGAGTCTGATCATAATCACCATCGTGTCATCGGTACCACAAGCTTCCCACAGTCAACATCACCCCCATCACCAAGAGCGGTCACCCGAAATACTCACCGCTATGCGCGTGGAAATCTTCTGCTCGCCCTCTGAGCCCTTCTGCTCTCCGTTGGCCCTGCTGTACTCTGGAGGTTGCTGGTTCGATCCCCGGTTGCCCTTTGTCTTTCGGTTCCCGGGCCCTTGGTGGACTATGTTGAGCAGATGAAGCGTATTCTCGTGTTCCCGGTCCGAGCTCTCGGCCTGACCCCTCTGGTAGCGGTTCTCACAGGTGGAGTGGTGCCTCCTGCACAGTTCAATCCGGGCGCGCAAGCGCTCCACTATGGCGTTGTGCAGCTGGGGCACCGCGGAGCCTCTGGAGGTTGCCACCACCGGCCCGTTGACGACTCCACCGGGCATAGTTCCTAAACCGACTCCCAACATGGGTACGAATACCCCTGCTGCAGACTGAGCAGGGGTCGCTTCTCCCATGCCCGCAAGTCCCCGACAAGTTTATCGAGACTGGGGTCCACTGAGCTTAAAATGGACCACAGTATGGACATGGAAGAGAGCAAGACGTGTGGACGCAGCTATGATCCCATGTGGAGAGAAAAAGACTGCACTGCACGCACAAAGTCACTTGAGAGGGACACTACTTAGCCTCTGATATCTGCTGAAAGATATGCTGCACAATGAGCTCGTCGACCTGATAGATGTTAGAGTGACATAAAAGATTTACCTATAAAGTAATATAAGGTCAGAGCAAAACTCATCCTATTTTTCACAGAGACGCTAAAAAGTCCCGGTGTTACAGAATTTTATCAGTGATTTCTTCCTCAGGACTGTCAGCTTCTAATTAAAAGTGAAATGATTTACAAACCTGAAAGATTCGTGGATTCACAGCTGGAATGAATCCGCTCTTGCTTAACGATTCGACCTCTGCTCACAGATAGCTAAATTACATTCAATATGAACCCCCTTGGATAATTCAAATCCATGGCACGCACAACTTCAGTTTCATCGACATCCCTGGCACGCTGTCAACTTATTTTATCTAAAACGCGCCACACTCAATCAAATAGTCAAAAATAGAGAGTAAGACTGCCAACTAAAATTCAAAGTGAGCGACTGGTCGCCACGACAGGAGAACCTACAAACACATAAATCCCACTAAACTTCAAGACTCACGGTATTTTTGTTTGGAAATTAGTCCTTTCTCTCAGTCTTTCTCTTTCTATCCGGATGAGAAGGCTCTGATAGCAAATTGCAAGTGAAAAAAAAAATAAATAAAAAATGAAATCACGCAGCCGAAGCGCAGGAAGCCGTTGCATAAACCGATTGAGATCTGTCTCACATAGTCCATTGACAATCGTTTGTCCGTGTTGTGCACCGAGGCAATAGCGGAACTACAATACACAGACCCTCATTGTATTAACATTCCTCTTTTGACATGATACACTCCCGTGGACGAAGCGGGGTCCACATGCACACTCTAGTGGAGTGAAGGGCGAACTGTCCTGCAGGGCTTGGACGGTGGCAGGAGCAGGAAGGATCTCGCCAGTGTTTGTTAAATTTGACTTTAATGGAATAACAACAATGCATTTGGCAGATGGAAGTAAGCTAGTCGATGGAGATAAGATATTCGTGGTTTTAAAGATCTCCTTTTGTTGGTGTATCTTAGGAACCTTCATGATAGGCCAATCACTGGTTGTATTTTTGTTTTTGATAAAAGGTGGTCTGATTTGCCACAAGGTCACAGCAGGTTACATTTGGTGCACAAGCTGTGGTTTCTGAATAAACAACAATATCACAATAATGAACTATAATAATACAAACTAGAGCTGTCACAGTATCAGAATTTCACTACGATTATTACAGACAGAAAGATTTGCGGTAAAACAATGTTAATTTGATATCTATAGACAATGTGGGAAAAAATGCTTTCATTCACTTTCATCTTTAACTTTAAGCAAATCAGTTACACTCAGAATACAAGTGTAGGGAGGTGGACGTAGATCTGTAACCATAACTGCACAAACGTTTGGAAAAAGAACAATTATACTCGATGAACAGTGAAAAAACAACCACATAAACTGATAAACAAAAGATCCACAAAGCTAACACCTGTGCTGGATTATTCACATGAAATTATTTTATCTGTAATATTAACATGAGTGTGATCAATACCAGCAGCTGCTGTTTTGTCCCACAAACTCAATTAGTTACAAAGAAAGTCTTATAAAACTTGAGATATAAAACATCAAATATACTGTGACAAATTTCTAAAGGCGTGTGCAGCCAAACTGTAAATCAAGAGCTTTTCCAGTTGGTTAAAATATTAAGTAATTAACCTAAATAAGATTTAAAACCGATATCAAATTTTATACTAAGAAATAAACAATAAGACTGTAAATATACACCTGAAACTGTACCTGAAATCAGCTTGTCAGTCTTATTAACACTTACCTTACAGACCAGCCATATAGGGGACTAATGCAAGTACACTACGGGTCAGCCAATGTGTGTTTCTGTAAAGCAGAAGGAAACCGAAGCACCCACAAGAAAACCACACACACACACGGGGAGAATATGCAAAAGAATATAAATACAAACCTTACCTGTTGTGTCTAGTGTGTACATGACAGACAGTTCAGGTTCAGCATGCACACTAACAAAAAAGGCATTTCTCATGTTTTTTTAGCTTTTTCAACTTTTTTATGTAAATGTAGAAATTAGAAATTCTACTATTTGCTACTACGGCATACTTTCAGCTGCAGACATCATTTTAATAACTTTTAACTTGCCAAAATCCAGTCATGTGACCTGTAATGTCACCCACTGATCACCTGCTGCCTTTCTGCTTTCTTCAAAACGTTTGCGCTTTTTCTCTCGTAAAATTTTCTTACTACTCATGAATTCAAACATCAAACGTAAACGTACCAGTGCAGTGAAATGCCTTAAAGCTTAAATGTAAAACTTGCAGAACTGGAAGCTGAAATGCACGAAGAAATTAAGAGTTTAAATAAATTGCTAAAATAACTTGAAGCTAAAATTTTAGCTTCCAGCTAGAAGCTAAAAGTTGACTTTCTTTATACATTTCAGCTTGTCAGTTCTGTATTTAAGCTTCCAGGTTTTTCTCCTGTGCAGAGCAAAGCATTTCAGCTTTACGATTCTTCTGGGTCTTAATTTGACATTTCTACATTTCCAGCAATGCTTTGAAAATCAGTTCAGCTATCAGCAATCACATGACAGTTTCTTTAAGAAATGCAATTTTTCCAGTTTGTGTTAAGTTACTTCCTCATTACTGTCCATTATTATACTCAGTGGTCACGCATGCTAATATCAGCTATCGCTCAAGAGACTACGGGTTCAGTAATTTGACTGCAGATTTCAAATCACCATTCATGAGTTAAACAATAAAGATTTAAGGAATGTAAGATGTATTGTCACAGCAGATATTAGTCAGAGTAACACTGATTTGAATAAAATAAAACAATGATAAAAAGAATATAATTTTTCACTTTACTTAAAAATGAAGTTTTGGTCACCTTTCCTGTGTAAGAAGAATGAAATTTTTGGGGTGGGGAGGTGGGGGTGGGGTTACATATTACATAGGCCTGCATGTCAGCTTCCAAAAACCCATATGGGCTGAATCCTCAGCTTAAACAAAAGTGATTTGTCATTTAACACTTGATCAATCCCAGTGAATGCAGCTACTGTCCCACACAACAGGGGGCAGCAGACATTTAACTTCTGTGTATTACACCACCAACCAAGAATGTGTGGGTGAGAGATTAGTAATGGTGTCGTGCCTGCCAGACAACAGCGTTTTGGTTTATATTTAACGAGGAACCTTAGCACCAGACTTTCACTTCTTGATTTATTCTATGTCCACAGTTTAAGTCTACCATAATACAGGAATAACAAAGTCTTGTATTCTTGTGTATCCCAAATGATGAACTGTACCACATTACCATCACACTGGCGTCATATTGCCTCACAAATTCAAGAGATTTTGCATACATCAGTGTTAGTAGAGAGAGGGTTTCCTTGTTTGGCTGTTTTTTTTGTTTTCCTTTTTACAATTATCAATTGCAAAACACACAATAAATTAATAAATTAACACACAAGCAATCAGCAAATGGTCTACAGTAGTAGCAATAACAGTGGTTAAGAAATGATGTCTACTAGTACAGTACGTCAACCCAGTGACAGTCTGACAGTAGATCTGAGCAGTGTTTTCCATCTTGCCCAGTCAGGCTGTCATTGAACATACTACAACTCACAATCTACCACAACACATACACAGCTCTTCTGCTTACAGCGGATCTCTCCAGGTAATAAATTACACATCCATTTCACTTCAGACTGACAGGTAGACAGGCTTTTCTTCAGTCTTTTCGTTCCTCTCAAGCTCCCGCTCTTTGCGAATCACAGTTCACCTGGGAAGGGTTTTATCAGTGCAAATCAAACTGCCAGCCTCCCAATTTCACGTATGGATCCTAAAATTTGTGGATTAAAAAAACGAATAAAATACACACTCACAATTTACAGCTTAATTTAGCCTGACCCCATCCTTGTGAATATCACTTGCTTACATTTATGTAGAAAATAATGATAAAAAGAATACAAAAAAGCAGTAAAAAGGCTAGAAAAACATTAAGAAGTGAGTCTTGATGAAATAATGAATAATACCATCGAGCACTGTATGGCCACACTATTCATATTAAGATCAAATATGGATTGACCCTTCAGTGGTTCCAGCCCACAATGATATACTGGACCTAAGCTGAACTAGAAACTGTTCATTCAGTTGTCCTAAATACAATATGACTCTTAAATGAATAATATTGTGAATAATAAAATTTCTCCGAGGCAACATTTACAGTATAAACTGAAATTAAATTTTAACAAATAAAAGAGTTTCGGAAATTAAGAAAACATTCTTTCCTCAATTATTTTTAAGTGACTACGATCACTGGCAAATCTTCATTGCGGCAGGTTGCCCCTGCGAGCAAAGCACAATGTCACATTACTGTAGTGCACTTTTTGTCTCAGACAAGCGCATCAAATTTCAAACAGTCAACAAGATGCACTGCAAATATGTCATTCTATTAATAATTTACATACAGGAAACAATTATTCTTCAGAGACAACGCTGTAGTGTGTGCCATATCAAAGACATACATCAGTGAACGGTTCAATTCCGGAAAGCATAAATATGTTATTCTCCTTCTGCTTAGCTCGTATTTATGGTCTCTAGAGAGAAAGAGGGAGCAAGATAGAAAGAGGATATCTGGAAAGTACATCTCCCACTTTGTTTTATTTTGTCCGACTAAATAATTTTCTTGGTCAGTACATTTTTTACAATGAAATGTATTGGAATATTACCTGAAGTGAACTGACCACCAAAGTCAAACCAACACACGAGCTCTCTCGTATGCCTTTTCTTCATTCTGTACATCTGAACATTACTGAATTTGTACCTGCACTGAAATAACTGGCCTGCCAACCATTCTGAAGGCTTTTAAATATGCTTTGGGCTCATACTTAATTGAAACTGAGGCAGCAGCCACGTACAGTTATCATTAGGGCTTCTGAAACAGGCTGCATTCGTAAGGCTGTATTTTTTCCCCCCGTCCTCTTACCAGACATGCACTGCTAAGCTGAAATGATTGCCCGCAGTGAAAATAATCTCTTCATTGCTTCTGCAAGACTCAGCACAAATGACAGATTGAAGTGAAAAGAGAGAGTCTGCCTGCATGCCAAAACTGGAGTGCATCTTGGCATTCCTGAGATCAGTAAGCATACTCTTACAGTATATTAATATGGTAATCGACCAGTTAGCCTCTGCTGCTCTTTTAAATGGCAGCAATTGGTTAAATTGTTAAATGTAAAAAAAAAAAAAAAAGAAAAACTGTCGCAGTGGTGGTCAGTGGAACAGCTTTGATGAAACACTTGAAATCTGTAAGGGATGGATTGATAAGTGAGGCTGATATTTCATACACTTTATCAGTTGTCCATACTCTTGTAACAGTCTGCACGAAGAGCTTTGGCAAGGTGTTTCACTTGTATGGCCTGAAATCCTGCATTTTAGCAGTGCACTGCAGTAAAAAACATCAGGCATAAGATAGGTTATGGCTTATTGTCCATATATTTCAGTCTTAGTCAAGCCCAACCAGTATTTACAGTAATGACAGAAACATGATACTGGAGATGCTTGACTTAAGATTGGAATTTTGTCTGATTTTTTGGGTCATTTATTTGCCCACATCAGTGTCAGGACTTGACCCCCTTGGCAGGTTCAGTAGACTGCCGCACATCGGTCCACTCCTGCATGGTGCTTTGCAGTGCCTGGGTCTTTTCCTTGTCAACTTGCACATAGTCCACCTTCTCATCAGAGGTCACAGAGGATGTAGAGGGCTAAAGGATGATAAATAAGGTAGGAGTGAGATTCTGGCCTGAGGGCAGACTGTACTGTGGTAGAAATAAGAGCAAACACTATTAGAAATTAAGTATCAATTCAATATCATTTGTTTACTTTTCTGTGTGGGCTGGGCGACCCAGGCTGAAAGTCCAGTGCTAGGTAGTCCACGTTGCCACACTTCCTGGGGGCCGGGCTGCTGGTGCCACTCACGGCTGGGGAGGTAGACGCTGGGTTCTGCTAATGGGGACAAGAAGGAGGTTTCATTCACACAGGGTGCAGTCAGTAAGTGTAGCAAGCAAACAAGTGGATCATTAAAACAAAGAACACAATGTGCTCTCATGACCTCCCCTCCAGCTACTGGGACTCACCATAGCCACATAGTTCTCCTCACTATCTGCAGAGTCGGTGCTGGTGATGCTTTGTGTCGAAATTGGACGACAATGCTGGGAGGACATGGAGTTCATAGCGGGCCTGAAGCAAAGCAGACAGAACCATGAGAGCGTCTACCTTCTGCCCTCAGGCAGAAACAAAATACAACACAAATCTGTACCATTAAAACTGTGTGTATGTGTGTGTGTGTGTGTGTGTGTGTGTGTGTGTGTGTGTGTGTGTGTGAGAGGCCCTTTGGTAACTTAGCCTGAATAATTTATATGAGACTCACATGGGCCGTGTCCAGGACATGGTGACTGGGCTCTTAAATGGCAGCTCATCAATGATCCCATTGTTCTTCAAATCAAGAGGTGTTGGCTTCGCTGTGGAAAACAAGACCAGACACTGTCAACAAAAGCCATTGTCTTTGTCAAAACAATAAACAATGCAGACTTTGTAGCTGATTTGGTGCCAAAAATGTCAATTAACAGAAATGAAAACTCCATGCTTTTAGATCAGTAGAAATTTTGCTGTCAAAAACTTACATTTCCTGTTAGGTTTGAGGTTGCGGTTGATGGGTGGTGGCGTGACATCACTGAGACGAGTGGGCCGGTGACACAAGGAGGCGCTGCTCCCCTTACGGGCAGGTAATGTTGCAGAGAATCCTGGGAAATCAAAGTGATGGGGCCCAGGGCTCATAGGGATGTAGATATTCTTAGGACTGTCAGCCTGGGCAGCACTGAGCGGTGAAGAGCCAGGATTCATGGGCACATAGTTGTCATCGGAGTTCCCGCTGTCGGAGCGAGTCAGAGGGGCTTTGGTTCTCTGGTGTCAGAGGAGACAGAGGGCACACGACTCTCTTAAAGTCACTGGAAAACTACAATAGTCATTTGGAGCAAATATAGTTGAAATGTGTTTTATGTCTCTGCTGTTTATGATTTCACATCAACAGTATCTGCTTGAGGAGGGAGTGGAGTGACAACCCGGATTCCCAAAAAACTGGGACACTGTGTAAAATGTAAATAAAGTGTTGAACCTTGCCCCATCCTTTCATGTGAACGACTGAGCCTTTCGAGGATGCTCCTTTCACACCCAATCATGTGGGACTGAGCAATTTCAAATCACAACACTGGCTTCCTACAATTATGAGAACAAGATAATTGATTGGAAATATTTTTGTGCCGCATTCCCTTTCGCACTGATGCTCTTGTTTGGTCTTGTGTTATAGGTCCAGTGCACCCCTTTCCTTTACAGGGGTGCCCCTTTGCCCTTTTGGCATGTTTAGTTCAGCTAACTGTGGTCAAGTGAGTCGTTGGTTGTTGTTAGTATTGTTCCAAACAGTAAATTCAGAATAAACATCAGCAATAACACTGATGAAATAAAACATTAAATGTATTGTTCTTGCAAGTATATATCAAGAAAGGCTGAGCAGATTATCGCGTCATGTTTTATTTATGTTTTACACAGCGTACTGACCTTTTCGGAATCAGGGTTGTAAATTTAGAGGGTGACTCACCAGGTAGGAGCTGAAGCCATCATTGACAGACTCCACAGACTGACCTGAGTTGTTAAAATGGATGGGACGGTGATGGCTGTTAGTTTCAAAGGAGGAGCCTGTGGAGAGAGGCGAGGAGAGAAATCAATATTTACCACTGACTTCGACTCTTAAAGGAATAAAGAAAAAAAGCTCCTCAAGTGAAATCTTACAATGCAAAACCTACCTGGCTCGAATATTGTACGATAATCACTGTCATAGAGCCCCATTTGAATAAAAATGCCTGACATTTCAAAGATTAAACTTGTGTTGCTAATGAAACAAGCAGAACTCAAGTGACATTTCATTAAATGCTTCACTGGGTTATAATTAGCCTTTGCAGCACAGGTGTGCGAACAGCCTGTAGCCTCACTAACAAGGGTCACAGGTCAATTCTTGTCGCCAGCTATATGAGGCCTGAGCATGGGCTTGGCAAAGCAGAGAACACAACATCATAAGAAGCAGTGCATTGTGTCTGCAAGTGCTTTTTTTTCATTGCTTATCAGCCTGGAACGAGGCATTCTGGAGCAGGCTGAATGGCTTGAATTTCATTAGCGTCTCAACAGAACAGTGTCTGCTAAACTGGCCCGTTTGTTTCTGTTCAGCTCTGAGAGTTAAAGCAGCAAAACCAGAGATAGAGGAAGAGGGAAAGAGAGAGAGAAAGAAGGGCAGGAAGAGGAAGCACACAGTCATTGCAATACCACAAGAGAATGGACTGATCAAGTCAGACTTGCGTTTGAAAAACAGGAAACAGGTGAAATGCACAATTTCAAAAGGTCTGTGTGAGTGAACGTATTGGGAAAGCAGTGAAAGCACAGTGTGCATTCAGCGTACCTCTGTGCAGCCTGATGTTCTCCACAGCAGGGAGAGTATTCCTGCGTGGGATCACGGACACTGCAGACGTCATCTCTCCGTTTTGGCTCTCTACTGACTGGGGACTCCCCCACTGCCCCTCTGACCCGTGGCCAGGTTTAGGGGGCCTGGGAGGAGGAGCACAGGAGGACTCAGAGCTTGACGGTGTCAAGGCATTGTGATTTTTATCAAACGTCCGTGGGATCTGGTAGAAGGAGCCAGGTGGTGTAGGAAGGTCATAATTGTCAGTTGGACGCCCGTTGCTCTGCATGGTGGCGAGGGCGTTGCACGGCGTTTTGAAGGTGTAAACTTCTTCATTCTCCAGCTCAGGTTCACCTAGCAGACTGCTGTGAGATGGTGCCTCAGAGCTATAACCCCGTGGAAGCACGTAACAGGCCTCCTGGGGGGAGTCATCATGCGCCGGTAGCTGGTGTTTTCCTGGCTTGGGCAGGCTGTAGAAGCCGTGCAACTGGGCACCCATGCCATTCAGACAGTGGGAAAAGCCGTGGGAGAGTTTCTGCACTGCAGAGTCGCTCCCCACAAACAGATTGCTTCGTGTGGCCTGGGAGAAACTGGCACTCCTGCAACATGAATGAGACATACACATATACACACATTAAGACTTTGTACCTGCAGAGCCACTAGATGGCACTGTAGCTCTACAAAGGAAGCTCTATAGGTCACAGCACACATTTAAAAACCTCACCTCGCCATCAGTGCCTGAGTGCCTTTACACACCTTTATATTCATTTTTCACATTCCCTCGAAACGCTGGTTCGTTTTACATGTTTTTCAGTGTGTCGACAGGAGAGGACATCCATGTTTAGAGGGAGAATGCAACGACTTTCCCACAGTTTCTCAGCCTTGGTTAGGCACCCCAGGGACATGCGTCATTTACTTCAGCTCCTTTGTAGGGCTTGACCTTGAGTGCCAGCTAGAGCAGCCCTACAGCTTAGACATTTCTAGCCAGTTAGCTGACCAACGGTACAACTTAGTTGGCCAATACAAAACTAAAATTCTCAATGAATCGTTTCTTTATGTTTGTGCACTCTCCAAAAATTACATGCATTTGTGTCAGCTACACTGCAGGTTTCCGATGATTAGGTTGTACGAGTAACAATTTTAAATGAGAAATGCATCACAGTAATGCAATTAATATTGGCACAACATTTTGCTCTTTCTGACTCAATTCCTTTCTCATGTCAGATGGCATGCTGTCTTTCATCAATTCTTCTTCTGTCTCCTCAGGATTTCAATCATCAATCAATAATTTTGTTCATTACTCGGCCTTCAGTCATTGCAGCAGCGTGGGGGCTTTTTCCATAGATTAATTCATACCAGTGGTCATCAGACCAGTGGAGCTGCTTTCTGACATGAATCATACCGCACCACCAGATGCCTGTCTTAATTAGCAGAACCACAGAGCAGAAGCTGGTGAGGGAGTGACAGAAATCTCTGCATAAGGCTGATGAGATGGATTGTGAGGTTTGATTTCCTGGGCTTCACAGAGGTCCTACACAGCAGATTTATGTGCAAATCGTGTGGCTGAGAGGGCAATTCTGCCCTGTGTGAGTCTAAACCTATAGGAGTGATGAATTGCAGCCTCAACCTCATTGATCATCTACTGTGCCGGGCTATCTGCTGAATGGCATCATTATTAAAGCTGTCTTTTGATTCTTGAAAGCAGGCATGACGGCAGCGCGAGGTGAGGTGAATGTTAATGGAAAACTCAGGAGTGCATTTAATATAAACACTTGGCCCTTTTGCTCTCTGGTTTAGCGTATAGCTGAGACAGGCATGCATGTCCGTATACACACAGTAACTCGAGTATTCACACCTTCTGTCCTGCATATTTTGTTTTTTTAGTGCTTAAATGATTGATTGACTAATTGTTTTGACACTAGTATACTTTTTGCATATGTTATGTTCATATTTAAATAATTATCAATATTGCCAAATAAAATTACATGCTTTGAGTTTGAACTTAAAACTGCTGATCCCCACTCATCATGAGGTGTTTTATCATTATCATTATTGATTTAGTTAGCTTTCAACAAAGATTTATCACGCACACACACACACACACACACACATATACAAACAGGCACAAAAAGCAGCTGAATACATCCCCCTCCCATAACAGTAGTTCTGACTCTTAGGGCTTTCTAAACTGAGGAAGCACCATAAACCTGTAGGTTGACCTGCATTAACGGATAACAGGAAACTGACACAGGACGCCACAGGGTCGTGACCTTTACCGTGCACTCTCTGTCTTCCTGCTCATGCACTGGTGGAGGAGGAGGTAGTCCTGGGGTGCACTGTTAGACAGGGAGCTATGGTGAGTGTGGCGCACAGGCTCATCGAAGGTGAAGAGGACTGGCTGGCTGGAGTGTATGGGGGCAGAGGACTTGCGTTCTCCAGTCAGAGGAGCCATGGAGACGGTGACATCTGCTCCAACAGAACGGGGCATATGGTGTAACCTGCCATCTGCAGACAAGAGAAATTGGAGTTATTGATTGTTTGACCCACAACATGTTTTTCTTTGTTTTTTTCCTCCAAAACCCATCTCAGGTTTGTCTTCAGAACTTAAAAGCACTCTTCTGCAGCTTGGACAAACTGTGCAATCTGATGTTACAAGAAAGCAACAATCAGCCAAATGACATCTCTCAAACATTTTCCTTTTGTTGTCAAAATCTTTGAAGTCAAAGGGCAGTGCGCAATTCATTTGAGAGCTTTAAGCCTTTATTTGACCTTGCCTTGCATGGAGTCTTGTATTCAGTAGCTTTCAGTCTGCTCACTAATCAATACAGAAGAGGGATCTGTCTCAAGGGAGGAGAGAACACTGTACCCCTCCGCAAGGCTGCAAGGTTTGAGTGATTCAACAGCACACAATCCAAGTTATTTTTTCGACCAGGGTCAATGAGACTTGTGTGATTGTACTGGGTTGCCCGTTGTTTTGCACAGTGTGGCCAACACAGTCTTAGAGTCTTACAGTTTCTCTGTCAGATCTCTGATATCTGCATTGAAAGGCTACAAAGAAAAGACAAGTCTGAGATGGGGATGCTGCAAATAGACCAGGCAGGACGCCAAAATGAGGAGGCGCACACTGAGATGTAGGAGTAGGGAGTGGGCGGCCCACTGATCCATCGACCCATGGTGCTGCATGCAACACTAGCTGATGGGAGAGAGGAAAAAAAACTCTAGCAAACATCTTTTGCCGATATTAATCTCTGTCTTTCACTGTACAGTAAATAGAAGTTTTTGCTTGAGCATATTTACACAAAAAATAGACAAAATAATTTCAAATTTGGGATGCAAGTAAATGGACTCATTTATAGATTAATTATTTTATTCATGTCTGTCCAGACTGCAGGCTGTAATGGAAATTAATTTTGACATGTACGTCCCCTGTCAGTAACATGTTGTCTTCATTTAGAGACTGTTTTTACAGAGAACAGAGGACTGTTGGAAGGCTTCTTCACATGGTGCCAAGGACAATCAGCTGAGGCTTCACCAAACCAGAGAGTTTGTATGTCTTTACATGCTTGGCCAATAAAAGCTGATTCTGACAGAACACAAAGACAATACAAAAAATTATGAGGCCAAACTGAAGATGATGTTTTACTGTTTGGATATAGAATGTTATCACTTCATTATTTTATTCTGTTAGATATTTGTGTGAAATCTAGACAGAATTAGTGAATTAATTCTTAATGTGTGAGGTTTTTGACCTTTTGACCTTTTTGGTCGGGAATACTGCATGTGCAATGTCTGTAAAAACAAGAATTTCCCTCCAGGGATTAATAAAGGAATTCTGATTCTGATTCTGATTCTGATTCACCACCAAAATCAGAGGGACCACAAATGTGGTGTGTGTGCGCGCATGTGGGATGGCTGGGCGGGGTTATTCTGGATCCCAGTAAGCTGAATGAGGTCACAGCCACGCCTGAGGGGAAAAAGGCCTCGGCTGTGGGGTCTCCAGGCCAATGGACATCAGTGAGATGCTCATGCCAACAAGCTACACAGGCAGGGACTCCCCCCAGTGATCTTCAATTACACCATTGTTCTGAGCCATTCCACTCTCCCTAGGCCAGTCAGGCATCATCTCCTTTCTCCACAAAAAGCTTTGTAAAAGCTTTCATCCAGTCTGGCTGGACTAACATGGGTAGATATATTGATTTGTTGTAGAAAGACAGTTCCTCCCCTCCCCTGCCAGAGAGGAGAGCTGCATATAAAAACACATGCAGGCCTGATGATTAAATGCTAAAGGCCACAACAAAACTTCAAAAGCAAAATGTAACCTTGTTAATGAGTTATGAGTGTGTGTGTGTGTGTGTGTACAGGAGCATGTTTTTCTGTGTGCCCTGAATAAGTTTTGATTAACTGTCGTACATGACTGTCAGAATCAGAGGGAGAAGAAAGACGACTGGACCAGTCCGCTGATGGAACAGATCTACATGCCTCATCACTGACACTAATGGCTTTAATGATATATGTTACCCCTGGGAAGCAGTTCTATCAAGTCAGTGGAACCACAACACAGAAATAGAAAGAGGAGCAGAAAATATATCCCCAGGTGCTTCTTGGACTGTTCCCTCCACCGGTTAATGTACTGTGACACTTAATGTAAGGTGGTAAAATGTTTATTAAGCAAAGTGAGGAGTAATTTATCATACTACAACTTATGAGAAAAAGTAACAAACCTGGGAGGGGCTGACACAAGTAAAATAAAAGCTAACTCCAGTTTTTTTTTTATATTTCCAGATGTAGTTTTCTCGAAAACTAAGCTAAAGCCTGGACATCGAACAAGGCAGTTAAAAGACACAAAGAGCTCTTCCCACGACATCTTGAAACAAACATCAGAGCATCAGCAGCAATACATTAAAAGACCCCTTTGGTTGGTGAATGACATACGGCTACTCTGGGTCAAAGAGCTCCTAAGTTCATGAGCAATTTTCCAATTACGCTCTATCATACATCACCTACTGTCTCATCTGCTCTGTGGCTATAATCTAATAGAAGCCGGCTGCTGGTCTCAGGAGGCCAAAATTAGAACCCTGCTGGATCAGCAAAGACAAGACCGTCTTTGTAGGGTGCTCATTTCCTCAGTCCAGCCAGAATTAGACAAGAACATATGATAATCTAATCTGAAATGAGATACAAAAATAGAAAATACCACTAACCTATTGAATTGAAAGGATGTCTGCTGGAAACATAAAGGAAGGAGGACTATTTGGATTTTCTCATTGCAGCAGTTGCAGGCTTTTCATGAGTATTGCAGTCATCCCTTAAATATGACATAAATGATAATCATCCAAGGTACACGCTGTCCACCTGCCTTCAATCTGAGGACAAGAAAAATGCAATTTCCTTAATGGTTTCAAATCAGATTGGACTTCAATATATAGATGCAGGGCTGAGACAGCTACAGTGAGTGCTACAAATTAACCTCAGATATGTAAAGGCTCTACAGGGTGGCCTGGTGTTGGGGGAGGCCATATTGTGGCACAAAGGTCAGGCAGTAGGACTGAAGCCCCCGCCCCACATGGATCCTGACAAAGTGACCTTGAAAAAGGTGTCCACCTACTCACTCAATGTGAGTCAACCTCAAAAAAACAAACAAAAAAAAGCACCAGAGAAGTATATACATACGCAATTTGTTGTTCTGCACGGACCTGCCAGACCAGTGGCTCTTAAAAGCAACACTGAGTCCCAGGAGGCCACACAGTGGGGTCCATTTACATTTGTGGTTAGCGGGGGGTTGTTAGCTTTCCACAAGAGTGACATAACTGCATAAAGGAGATGCTAGCTGCAGCACAAATGTGTTAGCTAGACACTGAGGTGAGCAGTTAGCACTGAGAGACTGCAACACTCAACAGGAAGAGGGAAAATGGCATCCTCGCTCTGCTAGTTAGTCTGAAGTGGACAAAGTGAAGTGGCTGTCAGTGAAAAAAGTAACATGGCCTATTCCCCTTTGAAAACGGCTCAGAAGAATATTAAGCAGAGCAGAAAAACAGGAGCAGTCCCTGATCACATTACTCCCCTGTGCCTGCCTGCTCCACAGCATCATGTGAGCACTGCCCCCTCAACCACACTGTGACATTAATTTGCCTTAAAACGCTGGATTGATCGATCAAAAGGCCCAGGATTGTCTGGGAGAGTCTAAAACAGCAGCTCATTTTCGACGCTCTGACCTCATTTCTGCAAAGCGATGGGTGGATAAATACTGTAACTGTGCAACAGCAGGGTGGACTCAGACGAAAAGTTGAGACAATTTGTGGTAAAGGTTGGGTGTTTGTTTTCATTTTCTTATTGGAGAAAAAAAATCAAGACTCACCTGGAAAGGGCTGTGCTGCTGAATGCAGCCTACCAAGCCGAAAACTAAAGGGAAAATTTGGGTTGAATCTATTCCCTTTGGTTGTGTGGTAATTTAATTAACTGAGACCCAGTTAGGCGATTATCAGTTTTTGTGGTAAAGTGTCAACTAAATGTATGCAGATCTGTTAATGGAAATATACATAAAAAAGGTACAATTCTGAATCATTCCAGTGATGTTCTTCACTTCACTTCACATATCATTTGGGGCAGATCGATTGAGGTAAAAGAATATAAAAGAAGCAGCAGCAATTTCTTCATTGATAGAAAGCAGACTGCACTCAACATGCAGCCATACTGTAAACAGCAGCCCACTTTAAGTTCCTCGCATCTAAACAGTTACATGGAATATCCGTGCACTCCCGTACACAGGAGGCAGCTCTGCACTAACACTACCAGCCTACCAATTACAGTGAATGTATTATAGTGTGACGGAAGAGGGAGGCCAGTCTGAACGACAGAAAGCAGATTATACTGCAAACTACTGATTACAAGATGCAGACCGGGATAAACATCTTCCTACACCAGTTGAATTGCTTATAAACAGTTTTCCAAAGAAAAATCCCATTCTGAAAGAGTCCATTTTCAGTTTTCATTTGACCATAGGCTGGGCGGCAGCCCCCAGTTACAGTGATTGGCTTTGCCACAGGCTGGTACTAAACATGTCATTTGAACAACTGAGCTGATGCCAACTTAAGCATGAAAAATGGCTTCACATACCAGCAGAATCTGCACACATAAATCCACAAACACCATCGTCCAAATGAATCGTGGACTGCAGTTATTCTGGTATGAACAAGAACTGAGGGAAAAGAAAATGCGGTAATACGGCGATCCACATATGAGCAGTTAGCTCACCTGAACCATGACCTGAACTGCACTTCTGAGCCGTTATACGAGCACAAGCTCGATTCTGCAACATGCTCATAATGTTGACATGAAATTCTAAAAGTCTGTTTTGATTTCACAACATTACGCAACTTCAAAGAGACTCTTCTGTTTTAAGGTTCATCTGTTGCCAACACCAGTCACATTTTAACTGACTTTTCACAGGCACAGCACTCACCATTGAGAAGAACAACAAACAGTGACCGCAGCTTCACTATCTTTCAAGGAGGTTCCTTTTCTAGCATTCATGGTAAGTCTAGACTTCATACAGAGTACAAATCTCTGCCTTTCTTATGAAAGAATGAGCAAATGGGGAAGTTTTAAGAAAGTTACATTTCCTCCATAGTAACATTTCCATTGTTTTCGAAACTAGCAACCTCGATGCCAGGTCATGATTACGGTGATGCTGATTAATTTCACAGAGACGCATTTCTAACACTGAGATGTACATCTGCAGCCCACAGATAATCAATGTGCCTCCACAGATAGTGTTTAATGCAAACTGAAAGTGAAAGCGAAAGATTTTGTTTGAATAAATCTAATTTCTTTTCGATTCCTTTTTGTCAAAAACATCTGAGGCCACTGTTGGAAATGCTGGTTTAGTAATTATAGTTTGCCTAAAATTTAAATGGAAA
This sequence comes from Scatophagus argus, assembly GCF_020382885.2. NCBI lineage: Eukaryota > Metazoa > Chordata > Actinopteri > Scatophagidae > Scatophagus > Scatophagus argus. Next base: position 22,616,103 of record NC_058497.1, on the reverse strand, counting down.
AGCAATACTCATGTCAGATTATTTCCAAGAGAATGCCAGGGAAACATACAAAAAAATTAGAGTGGGAACTGACATACAAAAAACACCTCATCCCTTGGATGAGATTATCCTCATCTCAGAGTTCAAACAGCTGGGAGAGAGCAGAACAAAGCCTGTGATTGACGAGATGATGTTCCATTCATTAGATTGTGCTCGAGGGTGGGTCTCCCTGGGTGCAGACACACGCCACACGCCCAGCCATCAGTGTCTGATAACAACAGCACTAACACCCATCAACAGATTACGAGAACAACCAAAACATGGAACTTGTGCGTACATGACCACGTAAGGTCATCGGAGGAGCTGTAATGAACGGTTACTATTACCCACTGCAGTTCAGGCTCGGTTTAAAGTCTTGCTTTTGGTTGTTTCTTCAGAATCAAACCAGTGAAAAGAACAACTGATATAATCAGCTGCTGTGTTACAACAAATTGTCAACAAAGCAAAATGCACCACTGAAAGCGATTCATGAACATGATTCATATGCTGCACATTCATTCTGTGCATTCTGTGGGATTTCTTTGTTTTATTGTTTGAAAGAAAGACATCTCACCCGATGATGGGCATAGTGTGTTCTAAAGTCTCTGGTTTCCAACAGTGACTTCAGATGCAGACATTGGTATTGTGAGTAACAGCGAGCTGTCCTGAGACAGTTCTGTGGCAGCAGAAACCTGACCTTCCAGTGCCGTGGAGTCTTATTATTGCAACAAAAATCGATGTAGAGGAAGGGCACTTTGGGAGGGGAAAAGGCAAGGAAAATAGTCACAGTGTATTTTTGTGTGTGTGTGTGTGTGTGTGTGTGTGTGTGTGTGTGAGTGAAAGAGAAAGAGAGAGAGAGAGAAACAAAATGAGCCAGTGAGAGTTAGAAAGAAAGAATCTTGCTTTGAAGAGTCGTGTAAAACTGAGCTGCAGTCATGTGGTGCCCTTTGCCAACCTTCCTCACAGTCCCAAAAGGCAGCTCACTATGGATGGCAGAGGCCAAGTCTGACTGACAAAAGGTAAGTTCAGATCAAGGTTCTTCTGTAACACTTGTATACTCCTTACTGTTGGCCTGCTTAATCCCTTGAACAATGATTTTAGACTTCCGAGTGGCACTGCAGCAGCTCTGACATTACATCCAACATGCAACATCATGGCTGCTGAAGAAAATCAGCATGAATCTCAGACCAGCAGGCTGACTGATGTGTCTTGAGTCTGGTAACACCTTATCTTCTCTCAGGCTCTGTATAAAAGCTAACTTGGTATGTGCATAACTCTATGTTCGTGCTTCTTCTGTTTGTCTCTGTAGGCTGGTGCAATTTGCATAAGAGGAACTAAATTCTCAGGCGCTTTTTTCCAGCGTAGTTTGTTTTCTTTCAGAGAGGGAATTCCCAGTCTGTTAGGTGACATGCTGGCCCAGACCTGCTACTGTTTGTTAGAAGGAAAACCCACAAACACTGCTTTGTGATGTTTGTGAACCGTTTGTCCTTTGTTAGCTGCCATTAC